>NW_010390020.1:38306-73604 GCF_000710305.1 Buceros rhinoceros silvestris | reverse complement strand
CTACAACCTTTGCAAATAAAAGCCTCAGTCCTTCCTTAGATCACCCATGAAACCTAAGTGTTACAATCACTCATTTTCTTGTACAGAATCTTTTACAAACTCAACAAGTTGAATTATCTAAATAATTATCTAAAGCAGTTCACACAGGTCTTTCCAAGTATAGCTAGGAGTTACGCGTTGAATCATGTATGCTGATAAAATTTCAGACTTTCTTCTATGACTATTCTCTGCTTCTGTGTCTGCTCCTTTGGGAAGCATCCAACTCCACGCACGAGAACAGCTATGTTGTTTCCCAAGGGTGACACCAGGACATCAATAGCTGTGCTCTAGAATGCTGCATAGCTTCAAAGTTTCCTGGCAAAACCTCCAGGAGATGATCTTTTTTCCCTTGTCCATCCCAGCCGTTAACAACCCGAAGAGATAATTCAATAGGACATCAGCTACGTGCTTGGTTTTGGTTAAAAAAGCCAAAGGAAATATTTGAAATATTACTAGTAATGAGAACAGATAACAAATCAGTGAAGTCTGGGTAGAAGTCTAGGTTTTGCCCATGCTTTTAACACTGAGTGAACTGTGGTCCTCAAAGCTCAGAAAGGAGATAACAGAAATGGAAGTTATTCAGAGAGCAACGCAGACATAAAGACAGGTTTTTCTCCAAGGAAAGACTCTGCAGCACTGAAAAAAGAAGCAACTGAGTGAGGATGAGGATACAAACAGCATGGACACAGTGGGTAAGGATCAACTGCTTATGGTCTCTTCCAATACAGGGACTAGGTGGAATTAAAATGAAGCCACAGGAAACTGCCACAGCAATTATTAGGCAATGATAAGATTTTAATAAGCAACTTGCCAAAATCTATCATCCTCGTTGTGCAACTGCAGGGAAAGTAACACCAGTAGCAGTGCCCTGAACAACACGTACTAATACTTGCAAAAAACCAATTTCAATAGCCTGAAACACAGGAAGGCAAATTACACTGTATGCCTTAGGCTTTTATATTTGTTTTTTACCTGGGATATTTGAGAGCTTTGTACTTGTCTCAATTGCTAAGAGAGTCCCAAGTTAGGGATAAAGATCAGTTTCTCTGCATCACATCCATTGACCATCTTCGGACTTTCAAGGCTGAGCTCCGTTTTCTCAGATGACTGTGGCTGGATGAGGAAACAGGAAAACACAGGCAGACTGTGTTTCTATACTGCTAAATAAAGGAGGGCCATGAAGTGATGCCTGGTCCCAAAGCTAAATGGCAAGGACTATCTCAGTCCCACTGCTTCGGTCTATACAGCACAGCACAGATCTGTACCAGATTTGTCTAGGCCAGCCATAACTGGAACAGGCTGAAACAAAGCCAGGGAGCCAGCTACCAATTAATCAACCCAGGCCATCAGGAATCCTGGGGCTCACACTCTGGCTTTTCTTTACCCAGCAGAGTATATCCAGCTGCCTGCCCCTGTTTGCAAATCATTATGTGTCCTTCTTCCAGAGACAACCCAGCAAAAATAATTCTGAAAACACGGGTAAATGACAACAGCGGAGCGTGTACAGTAATTGCACAGCACTAAACAACTGACTGTTGAGCATTCTTCATGTACACTGATTACGAAAGCTTCCCAAAGTCATTTTCAGGGTCTAAGAAAATGAGTGTGCTGATGTAATAGTACTTTAGACCTGAAACCTATATAATATATCATTATCACAGATTACATCTGAGATCTCAAAAGAGTAAAAAAAAGTAATTTTTTCTAAAAAAAAATTACATATATATTGAAAAAAGTCTCCACAGAGTTCAAGGAAACAAATACTTGGGCACAGGCTTTCTTCTCCTGTCAGACATTTCCCATAATGTCAGACATTTCCCAGGAACAAAGGCTTCATAACCTACACCATTTTCATTTTTTGTGTTATTATAGACAAAAATAATAATCAAAAGAAACACTGTATCAGAGAAGCACTTAAATTTGTCATATCCCAGGATGTAAAATATACTTCTCCTGCTGTAACTGTTGATGCAAAATATAAAATGAAAAAATAATTCAGTGATGCCATCACTGAATTCCCCATAACACTGTAAGTAGCAAAAACCCCACTGACAAATCTTCACCTTTTTCATTCACCTGAAGCTTGAGACTGATGATTTCAGCTTTAGAGGATCATGTTCCTGTCTAGTAACTCCATTACTGAAACCAGTGTGGGCCAACAATATGCCAGTGCAAAGGCTGGGTACATGGTACATGCGCATGGTACAAAGAGGGATAAAAATGTTGGCAAAAGATGGTGACAAATAATTTATTCTGGCTCAGAATCCTTTTGCTGTAGGGCACTGTTAGCAAGTAAATGGTGTATAAGGATGGGCTGAGTGTTTTATGATGGGATCCTCAAAAGCGGATCATTTAACAGCACTAAGGAGTAGTGCCTTTCTTCCAGCTGTTGTTGCTTTCCAGGATACTATTCTGAACCAACATTGTCCCTTCCAGTTTCCACTGGAGTTCTACGGTTTTCTTCCACAACTCAAGCTACCTTCTTTTCCACTCACTCTTCACAGGAATCATTAAGCACCTCATTTATTTATTTTTACTCTAAATATGGTCTGAAAGGCTATAGCATATTCATATCACGGTTTATATATAAATGTATTTTAAATCAGTATTTTCATTTAAATAACAGCCAATCCCTTCAAATCTGAATCCTCAGATAGACATAATTGAACCGCATGCCTATAGTTCCTTCTCTGATTTTCAGCAAAGGCAGGGTTTGAACTCACAATAGCTAGGTGTAAGTCAGATTCTGAGCCACTAACATCTTTGGAAACAGGTAGGGAAAACCATTCTGGCAGACTATTTCTGCACACAAAAATTTCATTTGCTTGGTGAACAAAATCCTACGCATTGCAATGCATTAAATTCAGCCTCCCCAAATAAGAGGACAACAAAACCACCATGACAGAATCTGTGTACTACAAAAAGTGCTACAGAGTCTGCCAACACCCTCATCCCTGGAGACTGCATCTCAGAAATCTCATGCTCAATGATCCCAAGTTTTCATCACTTTGTACAGCATCCTATGGACTTCACGGTAATCCAAAGCAGCACAAAGATTTCAGAGCCCTTACGCTGCAGCCAAACGGACCTGCAGTGTACCTCAGGGTTCTGGTCCCTCTATCATCTGGGGACCTGGCCAGGCACTCCGCAGCGCCCATCTGCTGCACACAGATGGGCTTCCTCGCAAAGGAAACAAAAGCGGGAGGGAGGGGGCTGCCACACATCCTAGTTGTGCCCTGATATGCCCTAGACAGACTGTGGCCAGGGCATATACCTCTGCTCAGCAGCTCAGATGTATTCCCAGGTCCCATACTCTAGAAATACTCTAGAAATAGTCTTAGAAAGTCTGGTTTTAAAACTCCTAGGCCTTCTTAACTCTGTGGCAGAGTTGGTGCCCTGCTTTGCTCTAATACACACCAAGCCTTCAGCAGAGGAGTGGGAATACAGGAGTATGCTTAATTACTTATTTTTAGATGTGCCACAGATATGCAACAATTTGAATTTCTGGACTATAATTTACATAAATACATTTTCAACCAAAACATTTTAAAATTATTTATTTCCTGCTTCTGTGCTTAAGTGGTTTGCTGAATTGGGGCCAGGCTGCAGGATCAAGCCAAAGGTGCATCAATCAAACCTTCAAAGAAATACAAAGTTCACAAAGACTGTATTTGGTTGAGCAAATTTAGAAGAATGAAACCAACTATGAAGAGAATTAGATTGGCTGAAAATTAATAAAGCACAGCTGGAATTATTTGATTCATCCATGTTTGTTGCTTAAATGGCTCTAGGGCTAAGTCTTGCTGAAAGAAGATACTTCAAGACTCAGAGGTCAATTGCTTTTGGAGACAAATTGACCTACACGAATACACTTGTCTAATTTGGTTCTTGCAGTGGGGCAAGTCTACAGAAATACATAACCAAAAAACCAATTTAGATTCCAGTGAGTGGATATCAGAGGTCAAGTTTAAGGTTCCTGTAAATTTACATATATACACCAAGAGATTAATAACTTTTCAAGCTACTGGGTTTCTTTGCTAAAAGCGAAGACTTAGAGATAAAATCTGAGAAAGAAACATCATATATGCTTATTCCACATTCTGCTGGATAGATACCACGCAGCCAGCTTATTGCTTGTTGCTGTGGCTAGCCCTGCAGTATTCCATACTATTTGGTCACACGCAGGGAGTGCAAGTAACACTGTTGCTGGCTCAGCTCCCAGAAGAAAGCGCGTTCAGATCTCACAATCATTAATTTTAAAGCCAGTTCAAATATTACACTTTTATTTAACTGGTCTTCTGCTGTTAGTTATACTCTGAGATCCGTATTCAGTCATACAGTTACTACATAGTTTGCAATGAGGCCTTCTGAATACAGTTATCCATTCTAAATATAATGCTTTTCTCTCTCCAAATTTTATATATTCACGCATCGATATTGCTTCCTATTCAAAATTAAGAACTTTATAAAATAATACTAAAATGGACCAGTATTAAAATACAAAAATACACTTTAAAATAGAAAATTGTTTTAGATATACACACGCCCTGAAGCTGGCATTAACCTTCCAAGAAACCTACAAAACTTAAGTCCAGAATTTACTTGGGCACATAATGAAAATTTCACTCTCAGTCAATACTAACCTTGAAAGATACAGTATTTTTTTTTCAAGTTGCAGTCTTTTAAATTCAGTCAAAGCAAAAATAATATTTCAAGTTGGGTAATTTACCAGAGGTGAAAATGAAAAAATAAATTCACACATTTCACTGTAAATTATCAGAAATCACTGAATCACTGATAAATCTATAGGAAATAGATAAGGTTGTATGTAGAAAAAAAACTTTCTATAATTCCAGAAGTTTTTTGTTTGGTTTTTTTTTTTTCCTCCTTTCACTATTACCAGGATTTATAAAAAACAATTTTGACAACAAATAACTAAATCCTGACTGGCATTACCTCTAAAAAATTTACAAGACAGTTAAAGGCACACCCTTTTGTTTGAAGTTGGTTCCAAACCCATTAGTGGTCAAAAGTAAAGAATATACAACTACGTTAATCTTTTTAGTCCTCTTTTCTTACAGCCACACAAGTTTATAATGTTTTCTACATTTTTCTTCTTACATCATGGAACTAATATTTCATAAAAGCATATTTTAAAAATGTTACATAGGAGACGCACTGTCCTGTGACTTTCAAACTGCAAAGGCTCAGAAGTAGAAAACTCATGTGATGCAAACACAGGGAAGAGAATAATTTTACCCACATGGGGATTCTTGTTGTTGCCTTTTTTGGGGGGTGTTGGTTTTTTGTTTTTTTTTTTACGGTAATTCATTCTTTATTTCTTAAGTGATGAAGAAACTACATCTCCTCACAACCATTAAGTAAAGAGATCGCGGAAACTGGGGTAAATTTCTGTCTAAAATAAACAACTCCTCTTTAAAAGAAAGATATTAAAAACCCCAGAGAAGTAACTTTGAGGTAAGTTCACTCCACTGAAGCTCTGGATATATTCAAAGCAGAAAGTTTATGCTATTTGCACAACATCACATAATTTTTATGATGCAGCAAGTTTAGACCACACATATCAGTACTATTTGTAACCCAAAGGCCTCTGGTTATCTCAGCTCTACAAACGAAGCGCAGGTGAGTTTACCTGTATAGTCCTCTGAGTGCCATCAATGGTGACAGACAATAAGGGTGAAGCCAGGTTCCACTCGCTGGTCACGTTTAGTTTATTCCCATCAACTTCCACCTGTTGTGACACCAAACAAGGCTGTTACTATGAAGACAGACAGAATACTGATCTCAAGTTCATTACTGCATACAAAGCAGCAACCATTTTAAAACAGATGGCTCCCAAACAACCTGTCATGTTTACTGCTTCTGCCATAAAAGACAGGGTCCAACAACAGAGTCTTCCGGCTCTCTCTGGGGAGAGGTGAAGGACCTGTGAACAGCTGCCTCTGAGCAGCAAGGTTTCAAGTGATTTCCAGCAAGTAACAAACAGCCATCCAACTTTTAAACCTATCTGGACATGCTACATTTACTGCAATTAGACAAGTAATGCATATAAATTCCAGTGACACCTTGCAACCCACACAACAGGGCTTGCATATAATATTCTCTCCAAGGACCAAGGAAGAACTTTTCCTATGCTTCTAATGAAGGGTTTTGCATTGTTATCTTAATTAATATGAGGCAGTAATTAATTCTTCAGTGTTTTGCCTCAAACTCTAGAAAAACTTCGCAAATTCTGTCATGTTTTCTTCTAACAGACAGCTGATTAGAGGAATACAACTTCTAACTTGAATCCCAATATGTTTATCCAGAAAGAATTTTTTTTAAATCACCCCATAATCTTTATACAAAAATATTTACAGATGAAAAGCAAAACCCCTGCCTTCTGAAGGAAGTGTAGATCAGAGTGGCTATAATGACACTTCTGTCATTCTTCTATTGTATAATACTGTTTAAAAAAAAAACCACACGATGCATTCAACATGGTAAGAGCCTCATAAGAAAGAGCTGGATTATGAAAAGAAAAAAAGACTAATATAATTAATGATTAATATTTGTGGCACATTTTGAACACTCATCATGCTCTCCAAGGTAAGTAAATACGGCTTTAGTTATATATTTCACTATAAACAGATGAAAACTCATGGTTGGCTGTATTCCTTCCTCTTTCAAATCTTAAAAAAAAATTTTCAATCAGTAAATATCAGGCAATACGGATAATCACACAAATATCGCACACATTCCCAGTAAGCTAGAGGAAAATTACTGCATTTAGAATAAAAGACGAGTCCATCTTACACTTTTAGAACTCAGAGTAATTGTTATTTCATCTTATAATAAGAACAGGCAACTGTAATCTTAGTGTAACTTAAAAGAAATCCGTAACAGAAGTGCAGAGAAGCTATGTGTAATTTGATAATTTTATTTCAGTTAAGAGGATAAAGCTTTGGCTTTAAAAACCTCTGCTTTTATAGACTTCAGTTTAGAACACAAAATCTGTCTTTTAGTGATAGAATCTACTCAATTTCTACAGGCTTTAACTATAAATAAAGTTACATGTAAAGAACACAAAGCAAAACAAGTAATTTATAACGGTTCACCAACAGGCCAGATGAGCTGGCATGCTTCAGGTACTTTACACTGCTCCAGTGATGCAAACCAGCCATAAACCTGGCTTGAGTTAAACCAGACTTGCAGCTGGTTTGCATTGCCAGAGCACTGCAAAGCAGCTGGAACAAGCCGGCGAACCTAGTCCGCTCTCAGCAAACCTGAATCAGCAAATACTGACTTTATTGAGAACAGGAGAAACATCTGAAAAAGAATTTCCAAATGAAGAAAAGCAAATCCCCTGCTCTGTCTCAACCCTCTTTGATTGCCAGTTGAACTTGGGTAGGGCAGTTATTTAAAAAGCTGTCTATTACTGTCGCTAGAACCAAAGAAAGACTGCCAGCACCCGAGCCTGTGTCTGAAAACATCATTTACTATGTTTCTCTAGGGAGGAAGGGGACGTGAAAACATACCAGGCCACTGGCCGCCAAGAGAAACTTCAGCTGTACACCACACTTGCACTGTGGGATTTACACGCAGCCTTACAGAAAATCTATAGTCAACATCTATAGTCCTAGCGAAAGGTGTTCCAGTGGCATGATGCAAGTCAATACCTCCAGCACAAACTCAATTTAATCATTAGCTCTTTTGTCACTGTACAGATGAACAAAGGAAAAGTAAACCAAGTGTGTCACAGAGGTAAATGACCTGTTCAAAATCCCTCACAAGGGTCCATACAAGTGTAGTCAGACTCCAGATTACATTTGTATCAAAAAATTTATGGTGGAAGCCACCCTGAAAGAACAGACACAAGCAATCACATGGTAGGTGTAAACAAACCACGACACTCTAGGAACACTGTGGCTGTTTACGAGCAGTAGAAAAAACACAGACAACATATATTGCCTCTGCTTTGTTTTCCCTGTTCAAGAAAGAATAAGGGGTCTGGGGCAGGCTGTTATTTGAACTAATGCACACCTCGGTGAACCGCAGCAGTCTTCTCACAGAACAGAGCTACATGCTCTTAGCTGCTTTCACCTGGGGCTCACCACAATATGTGCAACTGGGGAAGATGATGTGAAGCCAAGAGGATCACAAGGAAGTTAGCTATCTCTGCTCCAGTAGGTAGGATGACAGAGCCAAGAGTAAGAAATTTACCGTTTTGTGAGCATGCTATTTTCACTCCAAACGAAGTGAAAGCAGGGGAGGGGTACAGACTCCCCAAAACAACAAACCAGGTGGGGGTTGAAATCAACCCAATGCTTTACCTAATAGAACAAATCTTCCCTCTGTAGCTGAGCAGCCAACAGACTAGCAAGGTTAGTTGATGGAGGTAGGGGAACAGACAGGATGCTCAAAGAACTTGTCAGAAGCTTGCATTTGCTTTCATTCCTCCTCTAGCAATGGATGTGATAATAGAACCTTTGTGGTTTAGTCTTGCAGGGGTGAAAGGATGCTTAATGAAGAGTTATATTTACTATTTCCTGTTTTACTCTCTTTCTGTGCTCATAAGAGAGACAGGGCTGAATCATCACTCAGTGGATACTAACACTTGAAACACAGGGAGGAGATCCCAGTCAAACCACTCGTGCAACGGGACACACTGTGCTTTACACCACAGCTACATAGTCTAGCTTTACCCTCAACCACTCAGTCCCGAGGGTATGCACGTGTGTGAATGCGTGACGCACGCATGGTGTTGCGTGAGGGAATTCCTCTACAGTCACTATGGTTGGTTGAACCACTGCTACACTATCAACTACTAACTGCTACTATACACTACTATCAACGTGGTGTGGTGCAGGTGTATTTTTTTTTTTTATTAAGCTGGTTTGTCCCTGTGTAAGGGCATAGAAGATAAAAGCAACTGTGGTTCTTCTTTACAATTATTTCCAATTTAAAGCTACTGTAAATGAGGTCTCAGAAAGAAGAATGACAAGCCCAAGGCACAATGCTAGAAAAAGGTCAATAGCTTACTCTACTGTCACAACTTTGCAGACTTTTGCTGGCATGCACCTGAACTACACAAGTGGCAGCCCCTTCATCTCTTGTGGACTGAGTTCCTGATGTTCAGCATGATAGGTACCAGCTAACCAGAGAGCTGCAAAGCATAATCTGCATTCAGTTTCCTTTAGAGAACATAATTTGGCATTCTATACGCATGTCAGGCAATTAAAGGAGGCAGCACAAGCCTGAGTGTTATAGCCCTGTTAATTTACTAATGCAGAGTCTCGCATACATCTGGCACATGTCACTTCTTTTCTCCTGGAAATGAAGGTGGTTTTCCAGGAGACTGGAGGGCAGCTCAAGCATTTGTTCCCCACCTGATGCTTCAAAACATTATGCCTGAAGCTCCTCATGCCAGCGCTGAGTCCGACTAACTTAAGTCTGCTGACTTAATTCCATAGTTCCAATTTTGCCTCAAGCATGGTGTTTAACTTAACTTGATGCTTTTGGTTTAACTCCTGGCCTAGAGAGTCTTGGCCCTAATCAGGACTCAAGCCACCCCTACCTGATTCCTTACACCCCTTAATTCTGCCTCTTGCTGCAGCAGAAGTGATGGCACTCCCTAGTCAAACAGATCAACCAAATGAAAAGTCATCCTCTGCAGTCCTGCCTTGCTGAAATCTTTCTCTGAACCAGACAGGCGCCCATTGAAGATGTTACCTTTCAGGAAAACAGACATTACTATTCACAGACAATTTATGAATATTCAGTGTCATAGACTCCAATCCCTTCAACTGACACTAATTTAGCTATAAATCTAAGGCACATCCAGTGGGCAGCAAGGACTCTACAAACTGAGACCTTACAATCATCCTGCAAGGAAGGAACAAAGGCAGCAAGCACCACTGTTGTAAACGTGAGACAGCATAGATGTTTGAGGACTTTACTCAAGCCTACACCAAGTAAAGCTGCTCTCTTCTCCAGGAAAAATAATTGCCTCAGGCAGAAGTCTTGTCACTTCCATTACTGCCAAACACCACTACCTATGTCAAAAAGGCAAGGAGATTCTTTCCATTTTTATGAGTCAGGTAAGGGATAGGTATTGCTTCTTGTGCAGAAGAAGGGTGGGCAGAGGACTCACAGCACAGTACAGCAACAGAAGGTCCAGCAGTATTAGTAACAAACTGCCGTGATCTCAGACTAAGCCAAACTGAGTTGGACGACGCAGCTTTTGGTTCCCGGTTTTCACAAAATTACTGAAATTCTCACCTAATTTACTGTCCAGCTAATGGAGAACCACATGGAAAAGGCACTGTTCTGTGACAAAGCTATTGTCCCTTGCCTTTTGCAGTCCCATGTATCCTTAGGAATGTGAGCAAAGTCTTTACGGGGCTGAGGAGTCCAAGGCTTCCTTTAGAAGCATGACACATGAAACTCCAGGCGTTATGTAAAATATTTTGCTAGTCTTCAACATAAAAAAAACATCTTTCCCAGGTAGCAGGAGAGCTCAAACACTATACCTCTGTATATTAGCAAAGCTAATAACCACAACACGCTTCCTTATCGTGAAAGCTACCAGCCACTTGGAGGCTGTAAGCACTTGTCATTGCAGAGATGGCAATTATCGGGCCTTCCAATACAATTTCTTCAACTCCTCCACATTGTCTGTAAGTACCCTGAGTAAAAAGGGAGTCATATCTGCCACATTAGGAAGGAGTATCAACCAAATAGTATTTCACATGTTATCATTCACAAATGTAAAGAAACCAATAAAGATTAAGCCCCTCCTTCTATATGCTTTTTCTCCTGTTCTTTGGACTGTTTTTGCCAATGTCCCCGGCTCTGATTACTAATGGAAACTTTGTGAAACTCAAGGCTAATTGTTATGCCCAGCATGTGGAAAGGAACAGCCCATTACAATCATAGAATGCTTTCAGTTAAAAGGGACTTTCAAAGGTCATCTAGTCCAACACCCATGCAGTGAGCAGAGACATCTTCAACTAGATCAGGTTGCCTGGAGACCTACCTAGCCTGACCTTGAATGTTTCCAGGGATGGGGCTTCTACCATATCTCTGGGCAACCTGTGCCAGTGTTTCACCACCCTCATTGTAAAAAATTTCTTCTTATATCTAGTCTAAATCTCCCCTCTTTTAGTTTAAAACCATTACACCTTGTCCTATCACAACAGGCGTTGCTAAAAATACTGTTCCCATCTTTCTTACAGGCTCCTTTAGGTACTGGAAAACCGCAATAAGGCCTCCCTCTTGTGCTCAGTGCTCCAGGGCTGGGTGCAGTACTCCAGATGAGGTCTCACCAGAGCAGAGCATCAGGATCACCTCCCTCTACCTGCTGGCCACTCTTCTTTTGAGGCAGCCCAGGATACAGTAGGCCCTCTGGACTGTGAGCAAACACTGTCACTCATGTCTAGCCTTTCATCCACCAGTACTGCCAAGTCCTCTGCAGGGCTGCTCTCAACTGCATCATCGCCCTGCCTGTATACCGAGGATTGCCCCAACCCAGGTGCAGGATCTTGCACTTGGCCTCGTTGAACCTCATGAAGTTCACATGGGCCCAGCCTCCCTCTACCTGCTGGCCACTCTTCTTTTGAGGCAGCCCAGGATACAGTAGGCCCTCTGGACTGTGAGCAAACACTGTCACTCATGTCTAGCCTTTCATCCACCAGTACTGCCAAGTCCTCTGCAGGGCTGCTCTCAACTGCATCATCGCCCTGCCTGTATACCGAGGATTGCCCCAACCCAGGTGCAGGATCTTGCACTTGGCCTCGTTGAACCTCATGAAGTTCACATGGGCCCAGTTCTCCAGCTTGTCCAAGTCCCTCTGGATGGCATCCTGACCCTCAGGGTCTGTCAACTGCACCACTCAGCTCAGTGTCACCTGCAAACTTGCTGAGGGCGCAGTCGATCCTGCTATGTAATTGATGAAGATATTAAACAGCACTGGTCCCAGTACGGACCTCTGAGGGACAGTACTTGTCACTAATCACCATCTGGACATCAAAATATTGACCATCACCCTCTAGATACAACCATCCAACTACCTTTCAGGTAGTTGTAGAGAGTGATAAGGTCTCCCCCCAGTCTCCTCTTTTCCAGACTGAACAACAGCTGCTATTCATGTGACTTGTGCTCTAGACCATTCACTAGCTTAGTTGCCCTTCTTTGGACATGTTCCAGCACCTCAATCTCCTTCTTGGAGCGAGGGGCCCAAAACTGAACACAGTACTTGAGATGCAGCATTACCACCACTGATAAAAGCCAGGATGCTGTTGGCCTTCTTGGCCACCTGGGCACACTGCTGGCTCCTATTCAGCTGGCTGTCAACCACACTTCCAGGTCTTTTTCTGCTGGCAGCTTTCCAGACTCTCTTCCCCAAACCTGTAGCATTGCAGGGGGTTGTTGTGGCCCAAGTGCAGGACCTGGCACTTGGCCTTGCTGAACCTCATACCGCCGGCCTCAGCCCATTGATCCAGCCTGTCCATATCCCTCTGTAGTGCCTCCCTGTCCCCAAGCAGGAATTGCAATCACACAGGCTGGGACCTGACTGGATAAGGACCAGCTCTGTGGAGAAGAATTTGGACATGTGGGCAGATGTGTCAGGTGGACATGAATGAGTCAGCAGCATGCCCTGGCACCAAAGGCAGCTAACAGCATCCTGTGCTCTTTCAACAAAAGTGTAGTCTGCCAATAGAGGAAAGTGATGAGACCGCTCTACTCAAAACTCAGTCCACATCTAGATACTGCGTCCACAGAAAAGACATTGACTTTGTTTAGTTACATAGTTTGCATTAGCCCATTCCTCTTGCCTGTCCACATCCCACTGGGTGGCAGTACTGCCCTTGACTGTATTGAGCAACTTCCCCAATTCTATGCCTAGTGTAAATTTTATGACCATGCACTCACATTACCTCATCCAGGTCAAGTCTGCTCAAGTGATTGCATAGTCTGGATACTTGGTTTTCAGCCTCTTTGAAGGCACAGAACAATGTACTGTCTCTCAAAACACGTGGCAAAGTTATAAACATAGATGGTGCTCTTTTCACTCTGGTGAAGGATCCTTCTGGTAGCCAAGCACTCGCAGTCATACCTCTCATTATTAAATGCTCTGCCCAGTCATATTCACCAACAAGTACATTGTGCTCACTGTGGTGTATACACACACTAGCACATGTCTGAAGACACTGATGGGATTAACATCCATACCACCACATGTGCCATTCCCTTTGCTGCCATCAACGTCCTGGTCTGCAGATAACACTGCCACTAAAACCCCAATTTTACATGCACTGGTCATACAGGCTTTTTCAGGGAATTCCACACAGACACCACTTTCAATATGACTGGCCTATTTCAATGAAAAAAGAATCAAAGTTGAAAATGCCATAGAAAGGGAGGCTTCTTCCTTTTGTTTCCATAGATAACTAGTTTTTGTACAGTCTTCTGAGAACTTGGTAGATGGATGCTTCTTTAGCACACTAAAAAGTCTGAAAAGTTTTGCTTATCACAGATTAGCTAACAAAAAAGTGCATGAAAGAGCAAATAGGGTAGAAGGACCCTGTGGTCAACAGTGCAGTGCACCAACAGACTCAAAAATATCAAGAGAAGTTCCTTTAAGCCTGAAACAGTGGCTTTTGAATAAAAACTGGATTCACTGATGCTTACACGACAGCAAATTTCTTTGATTCCAATTAACCAGTTGTTTTAGCTTGCATTTTAAGCTTGTACTTATTGACAATTTATTCACATCAGATTAACAGACTGACCTTTTTTCATCTTTACTTCAAGCGGCTGCAAGGTTAGCTTTTTGGACTTTTGAAGTTGTTGGCCAGATGCTTTCAAAAGGAAGTTAAAGTACATGAGTTTCAATCTCATTAAAAAGGTCTCTTTTTTTTTTTTAAACAAACCTTCCTTTTGTTCATATGGGCACTTTTTTAAAAGACCCTAAGAGAGAGTTCCAATCTATAGACCACTTGTCCAAAAGAAAGCTCTGTTAACTATTTATAGATCATGTCCTTTTGTACCAAACTAGATCAAGCAATTTATTCAGTGCATGACTGAAGCAGAGAAATTCATTTGCTCCAAGTGTCATCAAGGCAGCCTTTTACCTGCTATGAACAAGACCAGAAGATCTGAATTGGTGGGCTTTTACTTCAAATGCACATTGTGTGGGGTGCCATCACTCCTTTCAAGTTTTCCAGGTACGAAGCACATTCATAGAATGGGCAGTCCTTAATCACAAGAAAAGCAAATATCCCATAACCACCAGAATAAAGCAAACACATGTGACGCATTCCAATTATCTCTCTTTATTTAAAGTAGCACTTATAGATGCAAATTACCATTAGCTGCTTTGGTATATCTCATTTTAGAGATGGGACCATGCCAGCCTAGAGACCCAGGAGAAGAGAACACAACAAGCATCAGCTCCTCAGCTTAAGAACAACAGAATCAAAAGAAAACAACAGACAGAAGTGATGGCCTCCATCACCTCTAATCAGCAAGGGCTTTGAGTCTCCACCAGGGAGCCAAGCTCTTTGTAAAACCTAGTAGAGAGGCTGTACGCAACAAAAACACTCTGCTGTGGCAAATGCTTCGTTTTACTACTACAGTCTTCTCTGTGGAATCATTACTAAGATGACATCTTGTATTTGCAACCTGCCTGAGTCCATTAAAGATACGAAAAAAATGAAAGAAAAAAAGAAGTTAAAAATACAGCAAGAAAGTATTTTATGAAAACTAAAAATCATTGTTGGCAACAGCTTCAGAGACAAAAAGCACAGCTGGTTTGGGGAATATGGCTGTCTATTGTTATTGGACCAGTGAAGAAGAGAAGAAAAGAACATGCTTTGCCTTCCTTTTCCAGTTTCCCTACCGAGACAAACGCTCTGGCTCTGCCTAGCTAAATATGCTCCAGCCTGGCTACAGGTATTGCTCCTAGATGACTCAAAAAATGGTGCGGGTAGTTCAAACAATATTGCTACTATTGTGTATACCAGACACTTTCAAAGTTGCATCGCACTCCAGCTTCCATTGTCCGATAGGATCATGTGTTGGGGATATTCTCGTTCTCAGTCTTGGAAATGGGTCTAGCATACAGACCAGTGACAGAATCTGGGTCGTTAAAGCATTATGCTGTGAATTAAAAATATACTGGTAAAATAAATAGCAATATGTCGACACTGCTGCTTTGGTAGCTTTTGAGTCACAATTCGTGCCTATATACCGAAATCTCTAAGCAAGTCTGACAACCCAAATGACTTTCAGCTGCACATTTTCCATTCTTTCACTTCAGAGGCACACAGGGATCTCAAGCCCTATCCCACCTGATAGTATAAATTCTCAAAGAGTAGAATGACATTATCACACCTAAGTGTCACTATAAAATATGACACAGTAAAATTCACACTCTCATTTTAGACAAAGAACATATTTTGGAATAGTTGTTGGGGTTTTTTTAAGCATTCATCTACATGAAGATTCATGAACATACATACATTCATTTAGTGAAAATTATACAATAAGGATACACAAGGTAAGAACAGATTTTTCTTTTAATAGAGAGACCGTATCATCAGAAGCTGGAACTCAAGCTTAGAGTCACGAATTCATGAATTCCTCCCTTGACTACCAGTGTGCTGCTGACAAGTCATACGTAACTAACTCCCAAGTCTCTAAATCTGTTTTCTTAATTGGGAGAGAGAGGTGAGAATTAATACTGCTATTGAGGAACTCCCAGTACCACCACACAGAAATCTATTTTGAAAAATATTATCAGAGAACATAAATTTAAAAAGACAGGCAGACCAACATATGCACACACACACATTGCCAACGTTTAAAAAAAAATTTGTTTCTACTGGTCTCTTTTCTATTTCTAAACTGAGAATTATGCATTAGGTAGACTTCCATATCTGATCTAAACAAAGCATACCGCAGCAATTTGAAGAGCATTTGAAACCATGAGTACCATATCCATCAACTGAGAAGTGTTTTATTTCACACACCATTTACAACTCGATACAGAGATCCAACAAAATCTGCAGGCTCCAAAATGGGTAATGAGAAAGAAAAGCATTACTTTATCATATTTAGAAGTTGTACTCTACCTTGGCCTAGTTATGTAGGGTGGATGCTCACACTGGACAGAGTCTGCCACTGATTTAAATTACTTTTCCCATTCTACTACCATGGCAGCAAGGCTATCTTCTCTTCAAATTAGTAAATAGCTAGAATACGAAACAGTTTAAAAAAAGTGTCTTTTATTTGACATTGTGTAGTGACAAGGAGAAAGTACAGTGGGCAACTGGGTATGGATTTCATCCAGCAGTTCCAACCTGCTGCTCTCAGCTGTCACAACAGGATATAGGTCAGCACTAGTCCTTCGGATATCCCCAGCCCAAGGTTATTCACCACTTAAACTAAAAGCTTTACATGCAAAATGTTTGCTGTTGCATACCCTTCTCAAACTGCCCCAGATGTTTCAGGACACTGACAGTATCACAGAATCAAACCTGATTCTTTTTAATCATATTTTGAGATCATCTGTGATCCAATGCACACCCTTCAATCAAACAGCCAAAGGAAACACTTTTGTATGCTGTATTGATCCACTGGACTATGGAAAAAACTAAAATGGTAACGGCTAGACTAGACGTATAGTTTTCCAAGTATAAGAAAAATAGTGGTGTAGAGACCTTTCTTACAGCAAGAAGATAAAAAAGCTACTTTCATTTTTGAAATAAAAATAAGCATTGAGGAACAGGAGAGTAAATGCAATAAAAAAATATCTGTAAGCCTATTCCCACTGTTTGGTTAGTTTCCAAGTTTAATAACTAAAACCAAAGTGATGACTTTCAAGAAGCTGCTCAGAAGTAATAGCATCATCAGATGCTTACTAAATCCCTTCCATCATTCCCAGGTCCCCAACCACACACTTGAATGATCTCTCTTGGGCATGTTTGACCAGCACCAAGACAACAATACTCATTTTTATCAAAAGACTCAAACCTTCTTGCAGGGAAAAGAAAGAACTGTAAGGAATCATCAGGAGTAATAGTAGGCATATTCCCTCTTTAGAAATCACTTTTCTAACTTTTAAAAAAAGCCCAGAAAAGGAAGTAAGAATGTCACTGCTCCAGAGGTGTCACTGATAAATAGAAAAGGCAAGAACACAGGCCAGTACACAAGGGTAAGGATACAATGCTGACGCAGCAGGGAGAAGACGAGTTATCACAAGAGTCATAAAAGTTCTGAAGCATTTCCATAAGCAGAACAAATCAAGTAATTTAGCCATGTAAAAAAAGATGTTTACATCTAATGTTATTTACCTTAGTAGTTAATGAGATTGTATTGTTTATGTTAACAAACTGATTACTATGAATTCACTCAAAAGGCATAAAAGTACTATTTGTGAATAGACACCTCTTTGAATTCAGTATTTCCTCATGGTTCCAGCTACTTATATTTAAATAGGCAACAGCGGCTTGCTACTGACTTTTACAAGGATAAACTCAAATTCACTGTGCTAATACAACCAGTTAAATAAGAAAAAATATCTCCTTCGAAAACACCATATAAATTAAATCCAAGTTCTTTTTAATGCTTAGGGTTGAACAATCTTAATTACATTTTTAGCACATAACAGTGGATGTGGAAACTGTTCCACAAATTGTTTTTAACATCCAGTTTTCCAATCTACGTAAGTGTGGGGGGAAAAAGTGAAGTGCACACCCTGAAATAATTTGGCATTAGAGACAGATTACCTACATCCTTTAGCATTAAACAAAGATAATTTTCTCATCACATGAAGTGATTACAATACTGTAACTACAAAAATGCAGTCAACACCTGCTAAACAACCTCTTTATTTTAATCACCTATAAATATTCACACTTTGGGAAAATAAAAAATATGCATCTTTTAATAGTTGTCAACAAGAACAGGGTAAGTTTTACACTGTCCTAAATAAAACATGCAATCGCCACACATTAAGCTGCATATTTACTATAACACTGACATTCTGGAAATATGAATTAGATACTAGGTTAGAAGAAAATGCACAGAGAATACAGAACAATTGTGAGATCCGCTTCTCGGGCAGCAATGAAAGGGGCATCCTGACACTACAGTTTCTATTGCCCTTGCTGGTTTAAATACCACGGGAATTGTATAGACTTTTTTTTTTTTTTTGAAGGTTTTTGTCCAAAAGGCTTATCTTTCATAGAACTTCATAGAATACTGTGGTGCTCTCTCTAACATGTTTTGGGACCTTCAGAAACTCCACTAATAGTTCTTAACCTAATTTTCCTATCACCTTTTCTAAAAAACTTAGAAGACAAGACAGTATATTTCAAGCCATAATTTCATGTTCTCCAATGCAGACACAAAACATCAGTGAAATTACAAAGATGGGAAAATGCAGGAAGTTTACCCATAAATCATAACGCTTCCCATATTCAAAGGGCTATTTTGTTCCACAAGTTGTTTGGAACATTCGAAGCCCTAGCACTCCCCAGAGATATTAACATTTTCTTACTTTTCCATAACGCTTTTTAAAAAGGGCCCAATTACTGAGCCCAGTAAACCTGGTTGGGTTCTGTCTAACATGCAGTGCAGAAACCTTCCTACATAGCAGACAGGCATGCTCATACGCTTATAGAAATATTCCAATATCCTGGCCATTTAAAACAGTCACCACACCAGAACACAGAGATGCTCCAGCCAGGGTGTGGTGGCATGGTCATCCTGCCATTTAAAGCCGGAAGCGATTTCTCTCCCTCACACTCCCTACTGCTGCTCCCTGAGCCACAAACTAGCCCAGGGTAAGTCAGGCAGGGTTTGCAAAGGACAGCAGAACAGAACACCAAGGCACCTTCCTGGTGTGCTGGGCTGCTTTCCCAGCCTTGCACTGCTCTCCCTGCCCTTGGGAGATGGCCACCTGCTGATAGCCTGGTACATCTGTACTGGGGTCATGATAACCTGGCACATCTGCATGTGAGTCACGACCAACAGGGGGGCGATACCAAACATCGGAAATCAAGAAGTTCTGAGTCAGCACAATTCAACATCAGAGGTGGGGTGAAGTGGGAAAATATCTGATAAAACTCAGTCATCTCAGACCCTATAAATAGCCATCCTGAAGTGAGCCCTTTGAGCCCTCCTGGATCACAGTGGACTGGGTCCAGCATCTCCCCTAGGTCGGGCACCTCTCCAGTACACAAAACTGCACAAAAAAGTTAGGATGTGAAGTAAGGCTTCTTGAGACTCGATAATCGTCTGTTGGGATTGACGGAGCATCATGAGGATTTGCTCTCAACTTGGGAAGGAAAGTTTAATTTTCATTCATCTCACGAACACAAGTGTGGATGGGTATATGTTTGTCTGTGTCTCTGTATGTGTTTTGTGATTGTCTCTATGCATATATAGACATATATATGTATACACACACACACATATATAAAGGATATCCTACAGTAAGTTAATACGAATCTTGTCATCATTGAATCTGTAACTAAGTCAGTATTTGACTGTAACATATTTGACCAGCTCACCCTGTTTCTTCAAACTGGTTAGTGATTAAGCACTGCTACAAAATCTACCCCTCACTATTAATAAATCTTGGATCTCTGCTTAATCACAGCCGCATCAATATTCTCTCTTGCGACACAGGAGTCAGACAACAGGAAAATCTTGGTAAGTAAGTTCCTTCTCTTAAGAAACAAAAGAGCTCAGTGAAAGGAATGCAATGCCTCTGAACTAATTCTGTTTCCATTTTCACAGTAAACGCTCCGCCAGGGGCATCCTTGCTCTAAAGCGATAAGCCAGTCCAAATGATTTGACCAGATACTACAAAGACAGTATATGTATAAGGTGTAGAAACAATCGGAGTTTACCTCCAGTGATGTGATATGGGGGAAGCAATCATCTGATCTTAATTCTCTTAAGAAGCATGAAATTCATTCTCTCTGTACTAAAACGCAACATTTAATTTTGACAATGTAACAGAAGTAGTTGGAAGCATCACAGAGACTGGAAGGTACAAAACAAGAGATCACATTAAAGATTTTACTCTCTACAAGCGTTAATTGTGAAAATAAGATAAAAATAAGGGCACAAGGCATCGTTTGGAGAACAAGGGCTTTCAGCAGGCTGCACCTAAAATCCAAAGAATCAATGCAGCTCACATGGGAAATTTAGGAGATGGTCAATGAAACAAAGCAAAAGCAAAACAAAAACGTTAAGATTTTCCTAATATTTTTAAAGAGCTTAAGAAAGCTTCTATGCAAGTATATCAAAAGGAAACATAACACAGTACTAGTGCAAAAGTAGGTTAAAAGAAATAGTCAGTGTTTAAAAGCTAAACAGCATTTACAAAAAATTACCAAAAGCAAGTTAGAAACATTGGGGAAAAAAGTTAAAAGAAAACACCAGTAAATGAAAAGTTAATTGGGCATTCAATAAAAAGCCGAAGTGCTAGTGTAACTCCAGGTCAAAAAGACAAGGGACATGACCTTGGAGCAGGGAAATCATAGTCCCGGTCTGTATAGGGGGCCTACCTAGAAAATCATGTTAACAAAGCTAACTTCACACATTGAAAACCAACCATATCAAAAGTGATAGGGAGAAGACTATAAAGAGCCTTGGACCATCTTGTCCATAATTCAAGGCCTCGTTATTCAAAAGCTGGTGATGAATCAAGACAGCACAGAAAGAGCAACAAGGACTGAAGGTAGGCTTGAATATACTGTTATGAAATCCAGCAAAAAGTTGAGAGTCAGCGTTGAAATTATTAGCAACAGACCTATATTATACCACACCACACTGGCTTTCCTCTTGACGCCACCATGTCCAATGCTTTGACTTACAGACAGACCTTGGCAAACAGAGAACAATTAGGAATAAGAATAATGACTTGAAAAATCTCCTGCAGGTGTAATTGTCACAGCTCTTGACTAGTGCAAGTAACAGGATAGACTTAAGGAGAAAAATAAGGATGAATCAGGACAAATCTTAAGTCAATGAACAAGAAACTTCACTTAGCAACAAACACCACCTCTGCCTCACTAGTCAGGGCCTTCTCTACTAGCTGTGGGATACAGATCCAAGAAATAACATAGCACTGTACCACCAGATTTTCCTCCACTGACCTTCCCAAGCACAAGCATAGATATCTGGCACTGCTGCTCTCTGAGGGACTGGGATGTCCCCAAGATCTGAGAGCCAGGGTTTGGGTTCCTTTACCCTGAGGGTGGGATGCAGCAAAAGGCACCCAGGTAACACAGTAACACCCTCCTTCTGATGGTTCCCAAATTACTCCTCATAAGAAAACTGTGCATCAGCCTTACACACAGTTTTGGAAGAGAGGCTTTCCTTAATCCTAAGACATCAATAACAGCATTTAGCGTGCTTGAAAACAGATACAATTTTGCCTAAACAATAATTTCAGTTTATCCAGTATTTTAGGGACTTTCAGAGTAAGTTGCAGAACTTCCCATTGCACCTTCTCAGCTGTACCAAGTAATAAGCTGTGTCAGTAAACATGCCTTTAAGCAAGCTAGTTAACCTAGTGTTGCATGTACAAAGGGTCAGCAGATGTGAATGGAAGATTTGGCTGGCTTCAGATGTTTTAAATAAAATTGTTATCCAGAGCTAACAATGCTGAATGATGCTAGCATGGTGGCTAGCATTTTAACTTCCAAAAGAATCCAATAAGCTTTTGTGAACACCACTAATAGAGCAGCGCATGATACGACAAGAGCTATTAGGAAGCTACTTCTTGGAGATGAAATCACGGACAAGCCCTAGTTTTCATACAGCCATTAAATACATGTCATTTTCAACTTGCCACTACTTGCACCTCTCATAACAATTATTCTCAATTTCTTTTCATCTGTCCCATAAAAAATGATTGCTTCTGCTTTACTTAATCCTCCACTTACATCAACCCTATTGTTCGTTTCCTTCCCTTTCATCTTCTCCACATTAATTCCCCACATTGCTTTTGATCTAGCTTTTTGTTTCCTTTTTTTCCCCTTCAGATTCTTCCTGACGAAGAATTTACAGCCATAATGTTCATCTGACGTGCACGGTGATATTTTATTGATTTGCTACTCTATTAGTTCTGTATAACGAATAGCATTATACAAAACAAAAGATGGGTTGCCTATGCCTGTATCTTGGATCTTAAAAATCAGTTTAACTGAACTTGAAAAATGCTCTGTTTTATAGGTAAATATTCATATTTAATTATAATTGGAGCAGCATATGCAAGGAGCAGCCAGAGAAAACAAACATTTCCTCCTCACAGTCCAAAGAAATACTCTCTGCCACAGTGACAAGCCAAGTAAATAGAATAATTGCAATTTTCACTGCTGCTAAATAAGAAATAGAAAACCTCTCCAGGAACTGTTCTGTGTGGCTGTAATAAATGCCCACAGAAACAAGCTAACCTACATTATTCATCACCCTGCAGAAAGGATGGTCCTTTTAGACCTGGAAAGACTGCAAGAAGTGGAGCGGCTGGTTTTACACGTTATAAATCATAAGTCACATTTGAAATAGACGCTATAGTTGATTTTTAAGAAAAAATGGCATTTAGTTCAGGCAATTCTTAAAACTTAATGCTGAATGAGTGTAAGTTTTACGGTCATAAATTAACAGCAATAACCAAGTACATAAATCCTTCAAAACCAATTTTACTAACCATACTATACTTTACTTACTGCGAGATCACGTAACCCAAGATAAATTTTGTGTTTACTCAGTTGTGTCAAAAACAGTCAGTGGATAAAATCTCTGAGCAGTCCCAGAAGCAGAAACCAGGGCCGAGGCTTTCTTTCTTCCAGCCTCACAATCCTGCAACCCGCCTGCAACTATGTTGCTCCTTGGGTATTCAGTCTCTGTCCTAGTGAATGTTTTATTCCTCGTTGCATCAGCAGAGCTTCAAAAAAAAAGGGTTTAGGTCACTTCCACTACTCAAGACAGGCAGACGGGAGAGCGGCTGCTAGCTCTCACGCTGAAGTCAACGCTAGTAGTGTTAGTCCACTCATGGCAGTGACAGTGTATGATCTTCAACAGAGGCAGGGGCAGGAACAAGCAATCCATCGTGTGCCAGCAGCAATAGGTAGGAAAAGGATAAAAACACTTCAGCCCAGGCAAGATACTGGAAACTCCAGGCACGTGCAAGTACCAACCCGCTACACAGTTTTACTGGCACAAAGGAGAACTAAGCACCTCAAGTCTTTCAGATATGTTAAAGGTTAATCCTGGATTTTGATGAAGGCACCTCAGGAATTAAAGATCAACATTCCATCTGCATACAACTCTGAGTTCTTCTACAGTTCTAGACTGGTTCTTCAGTACACCCAATGAACCATTTGTCACCACACAGTCACTTAAGATGAAAGCAATGCTGGACTTCGAGAACTAAGCTCAACTTAGAGAACTGGCTGGGGACAGTCATACGCTCTTTTCTTTAAGGAAAACTGAAAAATACTTTGCTGAGGAAAAAAGATACAAAATACAAGTTTTAGCTCTCTCTTCACTTTTTCTTTCGCCTGCTAGGGCTATTTTCATGCAAACAGAGCCTTTGCGCCTAGACATACAAGACTCCTCTCCTGATCCACAAATCAAGCTTTGCCCATAACATGAACACTTTGTTCATGTTGACCACAGCACGGTTGTCGCCTAACCTCTGGCTCAGTGTTTTGGAGGCACTATGACTGAAAAGCTTTGGGGAAGAACTGAGGAATCAGAAGAGGGTAACTTTGTAATGGGTAAACTGAAACGATGTCTGTTGTCTTTCTAGTCAACAGATAGTAGAATACAAAACTTAAAGTGTCCCTGAGCTGATTGATTTCTATTAAGAAACAGTAACGAAGAGTAAAAATCCTTCAGCACAGAAAACTGAAGTCCGCAAAGAAGCCTATTTTTTCTGCTCTTAAGAAAACACAGGAAACAAAACCTCTGTCTACTTAGCTACACCGATTTCCAAAGCAATCTTACTTATTACTGCCAGCTATGAAGACTGATACACATACACACTTTTGATAGTTCACAGCTGAAATACCCAGGAAAGGTCAAAATACCTACAACACTCAACAAAACCAGCTGTCAGAGCCCTAAACGCATAACAAAATGCCAAAATTCTAACACTGACTTTTTATCGCTACAAAAAGACGACACAGTAAGGCAAACCAGATATAGTTTATGTATTGATTTTCTCACCAGCCTTAAAAAATTTTGGCATGTTTCCAAATAATTCTCTGAAAACTGAATTCAGACAGGCTTGTTCTGCAACAACAGACCCCACTGAGCTAGAGCACCCATCATTTGGTATTACTGTTAACTCTTCTTCTCTACAATGAATGATATCCACTTTTTCCAGAGATTAAAAAAAAAGAATCTCAGATTTTAAACTAAGTTAAGGAAGTCCTCTATTTTGCATTACAGCATTATTGACTACAAAAAAAATCTAAGCTTGTTAACATACATATAAAATGTAATTACCTAGCTGTGCATTGATCTTCACTGTGGGGAGTTTCGTTGTCTACTGATAATAATGGCAAGTAGGACTGGGAGAAATGAATATTCAGAATTGTATGACGAATAAAAAAAGAACTCCCAAAATGTCTGGAGCTTGACAGACTCTCTATCCAAGAAGCTGCTATTTATTGCATTAAGTTTACAGGTCTTCTGTTTGCTAATAATTGCAATTTTTTTTATCATTTTGTAGCTTTGCACATCTCTTCACAGGAATGTACTATCTTCCTACCCATGAAGTGGGGATTGTTTGGGTTAAATTAGCTTTGAGGCCATTAAAACTGAGACCCTGGGCATTGACATTTTCTGATACAAAGAACTTCAGCCACCTCACAACGGAAACTGTCCCTACATTTTTCCTCTGAGCAGTCAGACAACGTAAAACAAAGAGGGAACTCTCTTTTCAAATTCTCCAATTCTTTCAAGGTATCAAGCCACTGCACTACTTGCTACTTAGAAAAAATCATAATATAAATATATTACTATTAAATCTCATATCAAATACGTGCCAATTTTTTCTTCTTCACACATTTTGTCTCTAGACAAAAGATAGCAGTGTCTATCTTTCCTAAGTGATAAAAAACTGAAAAAACTAAATATACTTTCAGTACATTCTGTATCTTTACTCTTGCTGGAAGTGTTAGTTCAGTTAATAAAGCTCAAACTTGCAAAATTCTCCTTACCATTAGGTTATGTAGAAAGGAACATTGCGTCTTCAAAAGCAGCTCAACTAGGCAGAAAATAGAGGTTTGAAGCATTTTATTCACCTAGTTAATCCAGTTGTGAATTAGGAGGATGTCAAGATGGAGCCATATTAATAGGAATCCTGGTTTAACTGCTGTTACTTTATCTGTTGCTGTGACTTTGACATGTGAAGAAATAGGGACTATTTGGAATTAATCAATCCTTTTATGTAATTCCAAACTCTGTATGTCAAACCACACACCTACTGATGTCTGCTGGGATATAAGCTATAGTGGGTTAGTTCTCCTTTAAGTTTAGGCAGTCACAAAACGATAGTAGTAGTTTTCGGAGAAAATATTTGTGGATCTTATGAGTTGTTGCCAGAATTACAGCAATTACAGGGATAGCAAAAGACACCGCCCCTACTGTCAAAAGAGTAAATTTTACTCTACTCCCAGATCTCCTATTAGAAATAAAATAGATATCTTTTATTTTGACAGCAAATGTTTGAACAGTAACTGTCACAGTTACAATACCACTTGCAGCGAAGGAGTCTGCCAGCCCTCCACACCCCTGGAAACAAAGCACTCTCTTGTCAAGCTTCCAAAGGCTTAAGATTTTCCTGAATGCAGCCACAGCACTGCTCCTTTAATCCAGCTTCTCAGTGCAGAGTCCAATGCCTGGGAGATCGGCCTGCTTCTGGTGTGAATAGTTCATAGACAAAGATTTCTCTCCACAAGAAGATAACATGTCCTTTCTTGAAATGACGTCTGTGCCATCTACACAGACAATGATGCTGTGTTGTCAATTCACGCGAAGAGCATGTTTTTCCCAAAAAAAGTTTCTGAAACTTGATAACGACAGTGTGGTATCCTTCAACCCAAACCAGGTAAAGCTCCCCTTCTGATCCAGCAAGAACCACACTGTGTATGGCCGCCTGCTGGCAGGCTCCCTAACATAAAAAGCCAGCAGCTCTTGTTACATGTTCACTATGGTTTCAGCTCTAAAGGACAAAAAGAATCTCCAATAAACTCACTACTAAGAAAGCTGGAAGAGGAAAAGGAGTAGTTTTTAACTTACACCTACTCTGACAGAACTTCTTCCTGTACCTTGGACTGAAGCCAGACCAGAGTAGGGCGTGTCGAGTGCAATGTGCTTTTCACACCCAGAGTCTTTGCTTTTATACATGCAGAGTGATGTATGGATGCCGACATAAGTTAAACACCAGAAGAGTTCTTTCTAGTGAGAGGATGGATCTAACCTCATCTTTGGCATAGAGACAGCAAAGTACACTACCTTCAAGCAATTTAAAATGTTATAATGGTCTTACTTTTCATTGTCACTCAGGAATCTGGGGAGGACTCCGAAAAAAGGTGGTAACTCAGGCGTGATTTTATTAACGTAGGCATTGTATATACTTTTCAATACGGAATTGTACAGTTCCCACAAGACGCTGGCGCTTGAAGTGCTTTAGGAAAGAAAAAGTTTGTTTCTGTGGAGAGAAAACTTGGGCAGGCATTTGTTACAGGACAAGCACACTTCTTGAAGTAACAAGTACCAGACAATCAGCAGTTCCTCAGTGAGAAGAGAAAGACTTTGGTATAATTAGAATCCTTTTACCAATCAGCAACCAATGACCACTTAAAAAGCATTCAAATACTTTCCTATGCAATTAAAACCATTGACCACCTATCTCCAGTAAAATGGATAAAAACATTTTAAAGCTGCATGTCCCAAGAAGTTTCAGATACAGCGCAAGAGTTTTAGAGCTTTCTGTGTTCCTAACAAGCCATTACATTGATAGATCTGAAACCTAAACTGGCAACAGACCACAACTGTAGAAGTCCCATATCCTCCATCATGCAAAATAATGCAAAACAATTTAATAAAAACATCATACTACCCTTGAATTTTCAGAAAAAAACCCAAAACCTCAAGCCCAGAGCAACAAAAAATTTTATGTCTTATTCCTAGTATTGCAAAAATCACTTCTTTTAAAATAAGACATACTCCATCCACCAATATTAGTCCAACATGTATTTCTTGGCCTTAGATGCACGCAATCAAAATGGGGATTATCCCCTCTATTTTAAATGCAAATGCCTTACACCGGAACAAGGTGAAAAAACGTCCTTGTTTTCTACAGAAGACTGTGCTAATGATAAGGTTTCCATACAAGTCAAAGGACAGCAGGAAACTCAAGGCAGAATTCCTACAGCACTGAAGCTCAAGGTTATCTAAATCCAAGAGACTGTTTACATAAAACATACTTCTTTAGAAAGGCCAAAAGTTGCAAAAGGGGAAAGAAGAAAAGAATGGAAAAAAAGCACAGCTCTCCTTGATAGAGAGAATTAAGATACTATAAAACAGTAATAATGCTATGCTTTTTCAGTAATGTGCTAAAATATCATTAAAAGTGATGCATACATTTATAGAAGTGTGCACTTAAACATATACAGCAAAAATTTAAAAATAAAAATAGAAGCATGAATACCCGTAAGATTCACACAAGAAGCATCAGTGTACAACACAGGCACAAACAGAATGATCCCTGCCATTCCATTCTTGAAAATCACATATCTTTATGATCAGCAAAAAATTAACTGACTTAACATTCAAAAGAAGCCAGGCAGTTCCATCATGCCCTAAAGAACACCACATACACTTTAGCAAAAACTAATACCCTCTTCATAAATAACAGTTATATGAAAAGCATCATAATAGAAAGGCCTTAACTCTGTATTTATGATGTCTTTGAACTTGGGAATAGACATTTTATTTTAGTTAATGCTCTCTTACACTGTTTCTAAAAGAAAGTATACACAAGTTGAACGTGTCTTTATTTTTTTGCTTAAGCCAAACAAATATTTAAAGTCTTCGGTGGGAGAGGATAACAGACTAATGCATGGTATTGGCATCAGGGAGACATTCAAAGTATAAAGGGCAGTGTGGAAAAAAATACCAAGATGCCTGTTGGGGAAGATGACAAATAGCATTAAAGGCTGGCAAACTCAGCTGGAGATAAAGGGTACCTTACAGGTGAAAGGCTCAGACATCTAACATTTTCTTCCCAATGTTAATTAATCTTCTACGTGCTTCGCACAGATAGTTTTTTAATGCCATTACTTAACAACAAAAAGATTTAACATAGTAAGATATACTCAGAGATTATTCCAATCATGAAGCTGTATCTAAATCTTACTGTTCACAAAGTTACCTGTGCTTTTTATTTACTCTTCAGACACTTCTTAAGGATAAGACCAATCTGCAAAATTTGCATTGAGCTTTCTTCAGTACTGATGCCAACGACAGCCATCCCTGATACAGGTTCAGAGCTGGACTGCTATGTTCCAGTTCAAACACAACACAGGATAGCATTGTTTAAACACCAGTATCCCCTCACCACCACCCCAAAAAACCAGCCCACAATAGTTTAATTGAAAAATCTCCCAAACTATGTCATATAAATTGAAACAATTCTTGATTTAATATTTTAAAGAGATAATTGGGTCTAAATGAGAGAGAAAATACAACATTATCAGGTTTTGAAGAAAAAATACATCAGCTCAAATCATTTTTCATTCAGATCTACAGAAGATGAACAAATACATGCTTTAAAATTATAATCTTAAATACTGAAACAATTAGGAAGGCACACAACAGAGATTAAATATAACCTAGAAAACCAAATGAGAATTTATACTCTGAAGTAATTTCATCTGTTAATCATTCCAGCTAACTGTACCATAAGTAAACTTGCTAAAATGAGAAACTAATGGAGACCATTAAAAAATTTCAGCTGAAGAATTAAAAAAAAAAACAAACCAATCCAGCACATATCCACAGAAAGAGCCAGGTATATCTAGTAAAGCAGATTAATAGCTCCAAATGACTGAAAATACCAGAATTGTGTGTAATATCGAATATACTTCCCATTGCCATTTAAAAAATAATTTCCCACTTGTTCTGGAAAGCATCACTAATGTTGAACTTGCCAGAGCACATCCTTAGCTTGTGAAACAGCTTCTGTTGGGAATGTGAGTTGTTCAACAGACTCAAAAGATCCACTCAGTAATGTACCCAAAAGCATTAATTCTTAAGGCCATCTAGCACTTCAGTGTTTCAAGCAAAACCACACATTGTGTTTTGGATTTACAACATAAATTCTAATAAAACAAGTAATGAGTATTCATAGACCACAGAGTCAGCCCAAGCAACTTTAAATCCCTTTGGTTCACTTTGGTGTAGCCCACATAATGAGCCAACATGAGCTGACCTCACCACGGTCTTTGGCTGGGCAGACTGACGGACTGATTGTGACTGACAAGACTATCCCTTGGCCCTTTCCCCTCCATTCCTATCAACTCACCTATTTCAGAAAGTTTTCTTTTGCCAAGGCCAGGAAAAAAACATTAGCTGTGGAAGGGAGAGGGTATATTTGTCTCCGTTTTGTCATAAGAGTTGCTGCTGTCTTGTTCAAGAGCATCCTAGTCTGGCTGGTTTTATTCTTGGTCTCTTTAACAAAGGAGGCCCAGGCTCTCAGTTTCTTTGGATTTGGTTACACTATTATCTCTAGCTTTCTCTTCACTTATTGCTGTTATCTTTAAACAACAAAAGTGGTCTTCATTTTTTCTTACTGCCTCTTAAGTGTTCTAGGCCAGGTTGCATGGTGCTTTGACAAACCTGTTCTAGTAAAACATGTCCCCACCCATTGCAGGGAGGTTGGACTAGATGATTTTTAGAGGTCCTTTCCAACCCAAACCATCTTGTTGTTCTATCAGGCTGATTGGCCATCAGTGTACCTTTCCTTTGAGAGTTTAGATGATAAAACTTAACATAACGTACCCTAATTTACTCAAAAGTATGATTCGTTATAAATTAACAATATGCAAAGCTCGCCATCATCAAAATAAAGATGTTCGTTTAACCACACACACTATTAATTAAACTATTTCCCTCCTCTCCTATCAGCTAGGAGAAAATATGAAATTAAAACTGGATAAACTGTGCATGCAAACTAGTCTGTTACCCTCAAACAGCTGGGCTGTTCCAACAGTGACAAAGGGGTCACTGTGTGAAAATACACAGTGATTACAGCAATAAAGGAAACAGTTGATAGAGGTTAGATGGTGGAAACAAGAGAGCAACCACAACAGAAAGACAAGGTTGGAATGAAGACAGAAGGAGCACGGGAGGAACAGAGGAAGAGTCTGCCAAAAGGCACAGGTCCAGGACATGGAGCTACAGCATGAGGCGGGAAGAGAAGAGCCTTAGTGCCAAAGTTGTCTGACTCCTCCCATCATCACTGTATTTTCAGTTTCTTACAACTCAGAAGAACTCTATTTAGGCTGAACAGTCATAGAGAAATTATTTCAGAAAGGGGACATTTCAGAGAGAAATACAGAGCCACACTGCTAAATTCTATTGACTTCTCCATGAAAGGCTGCAACATCTCCTTTATGATTTGGAACAGAGGCTTGCAAATCTGCCTGGGAAGTGAAACTGTTGGAATGCGCCTCTATCATCCTCCCGCAAACTACACAACATTGGACAAGTTCTAGGCATTTCAAAAAACAATCCTTATCTGTAGATCACCACACTTCACAGCTATACTTCTACAAGACGCTTCCTTGTACCTAACACATACCAGCCCAGGGCTGAACATGGCTTCCCTTGAAATTGTGGTTTGGGATTGAAGAATACCAGGTCAAGTATGAACCTTGTAAGACTGTTACACCTCTGTGGTTTCAACGCCTACTCCTACTACGGCTGAGCACCAAAGGAAGAAGCAGTATAAACACCCCACAAGCAACAAAAAATGGACACTGAGAACCCCAAGATGGAAGAAAGCAGACTGGAACAAGGATTGGAAGTGTCAGTGAAGGAGGTGCAGGAAAGACGGAGAGGAAAATTTGGAGCAAGAAGTAAGGTTTGCAGGAGTCACTGAGCTAGAAGACTAAAAATGGAGAAAGGAAATGTAAGTGGTAACAGAAACAGGAAACCTAATTTAGAGAATGGAAGAGATGGAAACATGCACTGATTGTGCAAGGATGAAGGGGCTAGAAGCATAGGATGAAGGAAAAGAGGGAACTATCGGAGGAGGGAGAGCGTAATCTTAGAAAAAGGACAAGCCAGACAAACAGAAAGATAGAAATAATGGGACAAACAAAAACAATGCTGAGGCCCTGGAAAAGGAAAATGGAAATGAGGAGAAATGTATGGATGAAAGCCTGCAGGCCTGTGGAACAGGGCACAGCTACATGGGAGAAGGTCCTGCAGAAGAGAACCAAGGCTGATTGCTAAGGGATGTGAAAGACCAGAGACCGGCCAGACAAGGAGCACAGACCACATGAGAAGACTGAGGGGTGGAAACTAGAACTAGCCAGAAGAATGAAACCAGAAGAAAGAGACAATCTGGGAAGAGGTAGGACTTGAAAAAGACACATTAGCAACAGAGAGCAAAAAGAAGGAAATGCAGAAGTAACAAACTTCAAATGCTTGACCACCCTTTAGAAATGGAGGCTGGAACAAAACTCAAATTCTTGACCTTTACTGTTCATTGCTACTACTGTGCTGTGCAGAACCTGGCAGTCACCAGCAATTACACATCCTGCTCACAGCAGAGGTCCATGCCAGGATTTTAATGGATCCAACCCAGCTAACAAATCACCAGAATATCAGCATTACATTACAAAGAAAATTGGGGGGCAGGGGTGGTGGTGGTGTGGAACACAGGGATTTTTCTTACATACACACACACAGAGCTGCTAAATTCAGATACTTTATGTGATTGTGAATATCACAAACTGATAAAATTTGAGACATGAGCACTACCTGACTTCATCTTTGTATACACATTTTGAACAGATTCGAATGCTGTGGACACATTACTGAACAATATTCATTAGTGAAACTAAGCTCCAAATTGTTCATTTTGGTTTACTGCATGCTACTCAAGTCTTACTCCACAGATAGAAGTATTGTTTCCTTCATCATACTTTTCATGTCTCCCTCAGCACATAGTATTTCACTCTTTCACATTAGAGAAACATCACTTATTTTCACCATATGCCCATCATCTCACACCATCTACTAGAGGTAATATATCAACAGATCATAGTTTTAAAAGACGTTACTAAATAGATGATGCACATGAAACCTGATACTGCAGAGTACTTTGCTTTGTAGCTTTAAATATTCTGATCGCAGTGATCTCCCCAGCAGCTGTAAGTATTCAGCACTTCCACGACTGATTCTAGGGCAAAGTTTGAGGCCCAGAGAATTAAGATCATACAGAACCAACTGCATTTAGAAAGTATGGTTTCAAAGGTTTGGCTAGCACCTCTGAAAGGCTTTGGCAGAGGCAAGGACAGAAGTCAGCACACAGTCCCCTTTAACCACAAGACTGACCCTTCTCTTCCTACCCTCCCCTACTGCATTACCTCTCTTCACACTTCTGTAACAAATCACAAAGAAGGTCTGTAGACAACAGTCCCCAAAACTACAGTAAACTATGGAAACGTCCAGGGCTGGCCTACGTGCACTGAGCAACAAAGGGATTCTGCATTCAGTCACATAGTTAATGCTATTGAAAAATGCACACCTGACATCTGGCATATCTTAAATCTAAGTGATTTTGGAACTGCAACTACAACCTTTGAACTGGTGCATACAGTATTTTCCAAAATAATTCTACAATTATGGAGCTATAATTCTATTTTTGTTCCCAGTTGATTTTAATATATTCTATGTCCTCAAGATCCGTAGATTTTCTCTGGAAAATGAAATAAACCATTGGCAGTAGATTATGACTACTTAAATCAGGTTCCTTTTTTATTCTCTGTGTGAGCCATAGACAGTGATGCAATTCATTTTTAATAATTTAAAATCATTTCCCTCCTCCTGCCTTCAGAACAACCTTGTTCTCATTCTTAACCCTTTCAATAACAGTATCTTTATCCTGATCTCAAAAAGAAAAAGAGGTTAGCAAAATGCAGTTTGTGAGTCTAACCTCTAAATCACCAACACGCGCTCAACTTCTGATCCTAATGACTGATCAGCATTAACCAAATGTATTAAAATCCCTTTAAGTTTTATGAGAATGAGAGGCTACACAGAGAACAAAATGAATGTTCCCATTCAGCTCTTGGACAGACAAGGACAATTTGGCTGTCACCCAGCAGATGGGCTGGCCAGCCTGTATGTAAGCGTCTGCACAGCAAAACCAGACTTGCTTTTTGGCAGGACAAACAGGGAACATGAAGTTGCCTGTGGCCCCACATAGGATTTAAGAAAGCAGGGTGGCACGGTGAGAGGCAAATGGAGGAAATGACTGGGTGAGGCTAGGGGCGGGAAGAAATACTGCAGTGAGACTTTCCTTGCAGAGACTTTGCTGGAGTTACTGATGTGAACAAGAAACGGGAACCCGAGAGACAACCCTGCAGACCAGTCAGTTCCACTAATACCAGACCACATTACACTCTTATCAATGTGTCTTAGGTGCCACTACCTGAGGAAGTTGGTGGCAGAAGCACTGTCCTTCCTCTGACAAGGAAGAGAAGAGCTGAATGGCAATCACCAGAGGCAAAACTAGCTCAGCTACATTATGGGGAAGCAGAGAAGTAGAGCCAGCACCATCAGCTTCTTTATGCAAACTAACTCCCCTTACTCTAAAGGACATCATGACTGCAAAGCAGCCAGTGGGGAACAGACACAGGCAGAGCATCTGTCACCTTGCCTGCCTTCCACTCATTTTCCTTAAGCATCAACCATAGCAGTATCAGAGTATCATTCACCGAATATTTTACAGTGATCAGACACTAATCACTACAGCTTTCATTATATTCTTTGTCATAGAGGTGTCACAACATGGCACAATACAGCACCACATGGAGCTGCATGTACCAGCTCCAAAAAAGTTCGTTCAACTAGAAGCAGAACATCTGCATTAACCCAGCACTGGCCAAACTAGGTTAGTCAGCACAGGTTCCTTTGTACTGTACTGAACTGTGCCATGTAAACGTATCCTAAATGGGGAACAGTACAATGTCTCTACAGTATATAAGGAAATAGCCCTATAAATAGGACCGCTATCTATTGATGAGCCTGATCTCTGTACCTCTAATCTTAACCTTCATGCTTCCACAACCCAGGTTCCCTGATTTTATAAGAACATCCTGCTTGCATTCAAATCTTTCTTACAGTGAGTTTAATAGCCAGACATACAGCTGTTCCACTAGTCTCGTATAGCAAGACCTATTCCACAGATCTTTGACTTCTACCAATAGCCAACACTGATACCGAATGAACTCTCATGAACAAAGCTATGTTTTCTTAATAATAACAGTTGTATAAACATAAGGTCTTCTCAGTTAAAGGGAAACCAACATCAAAAAGCAGTAAAACATGGAACCCTAAACCTTTCTCTCTTTGAAGAAACATGTTTGAAGCGAGGTGTTTCTAGTTATGGGTGAATGAAATGAGAATTCAGCTGCAACAAACGGACATCCAGTCTGTATGAAAGACTAATTAGATCCATCTGAGAAGCTGTGTCTAAAACTGCTTCACATATTTCAAAGGAAAGCTCTTCTAGCCTATCTTTTGAGAAGACTACATCAAAACATTTAGACACAGCTGATGCACATCTATCCACTACAGTAGCATTATTTTTCATAAGCCATAAAAGCTACATTAAAGTAATGTTAATAGTCTGGCTTACTTAAAAATTAAATTAAAGGGAGAAAAAAGCAGCAAAGAAATTTAGAACTAAGAAAGCAACTCAAAGAAGCAACGACCTTATAGTTTCCCCCTATGCCAAAGCATCAAGAGATCCCAAAGTAGAGTGTCACACTGAATATTAAATGCAATGAGATTTGCTCAGAGAACAGAATTGAAGATGAAACACTATCCAGGAGCTGCCAAGTTAACTATGGCTTTTGTGGTAATAAGCCAGACTCTTAACATTACATTAGCATGCTTTTAAATGTAACTACTGTTACTGCTGAA
>NW_010390020.1:0-38222 GCF_000710305.1 Buceros rhinoceros silvestris | reverse complement strand
AACCAGCAGGAGGAGCTCACCACATTTTTTAATCTGTTCATTCTACAAAATTTGGGGGGGGTTCTGGGAAGTTGGAAGCGTTTTTGAGGGCTGGGAGAAGTTGTTTGGGCTTTTTCTTTATGGTTTTGTTGAACACAAAATCAATGGTAATGAAAAGCATCCAAGTGATGTTCATATAAGCATTGTTTTTAGAAACTAGAAAGAGTGATATGAATAGTGTGGTGCAGGATCTGAAGTGTGCATGGCGCACAAAGGAATTGAAGACAACACCCGTGCCCCAAGAGGCTTTCACTCTTACACCAAAAGACCATGGAAGGACCAGAAGGGTGGCAGGATGCATTAAATGCTGTTATGCCAGAATCAAGACTTTAAGAAAGTCTGTATCTCTCTGAATCATTACAGATATTGAATTTATATTTCAGTTCATTGTTCTCTGGAATTCCTGGAATCATTGGATCATGATCCATGGCAGAACACAGTGTTCATTTTCATAGCACAGGAATTTGGCCTAAGAAGCCACCTGTGTGGGTAAAACTCATCATTAGGTAATTTAGAACGAAACATGGTAAAAACTCGGCTCCTTCTCTGCCTTCTAAGAAGCATGCTTTAAAACAATGAAGTCTGATTCTAACACAAGGAAAGCAAATAGCCAAGCCGACCACACTTGACATTTCATTGTATTTTCTTTTTAATCATTTCTTGTAGACTACATACCAGACTACATGTTACTGTAGCAGAACTACAAATCTCCAAAATCTACAATAACCAAGCCATTACACTGCCCTGACATAAAGGGGAGAGCATATTTAAAATGGCATGATTAATGCATTATTTTTCATGTCATTTTTAGTTCTCTACCTTGCAGATATCTTCTCTATGTTTATGGAGTACTGCATGAATAAACTAAACTGACATATACAAACCCACACCAGCAATCTCTCTTTACAAAGCAAACATGCACCTATACACATCCTATACACAGTCCCTTACACATACATACTGCTAAACTGTCGTAATATTTTAAAAAAACACGCATTCCACATACACTCTACTTCTCTACTTGCTTAGTACACAAGCACACCCAGTACAATCAGATACAAATATTATATGAGCACACTTCACATTTACCTAAGCACTTTTACCTCTATCTCATCTAATATGTTCCAGCATCTAAATTCTCTGAGAGACTCAAGGCAGTAGAGTGGAAATGCATACCAGAAACACTGAGTTCACAACAAGATACTGAGGCCAAGGCCACTTCCATTTAAAAAACACAGTGTCAGCACTCACAGAAACGTAGCAATTAAAGCACTTGCCCACAGAGTCAAAACATGAGGATCAATGCTCTCCTCAGATTGAAGGATTCAAGTGCTTGTCCCCCAGAAGAAACTGTCCCCATCCCATCAGGACAGGATGGGGTAGCTTCTACCCTCCCAGCAAATCCGCCACTGTCCAGAAAGGAATGCAGGATCCATAAAGCCACACAGTCAGCCAAGAAGTAGGAGCACCACTGCAGCCCAGCAATGAGTAGTGCTGATGATATGATGGGTTTTACTCTCACTACAGGGCCTGCTCATACATACTGCATTAAAATGCCGCTATACAAAACACCAAGTCGTACAAAAAGAAAGTGCTCTGGATTTGGACCTGAATTAAAAGACTGAAAGTAGGTACACATCCTCTAGAACAATAGATTCTATAGATATACAGCCTATAGCACTTGGTAATGCACAGGTTTGTTCACACAACAGCATGTGTACTGCAATGGAGACTTTGTGTGCTACTGTGCAAGTAAAATATAAACCACCTGGAAAAAGGCAGGACACATTTTCTGCTTACAGCTGTAAGGATTACCTAACTGATCTGCCCCCTCCACTTGTGCCTTTACACGTGCACTTTTCCTTCATTCAAACTAATACAGCATATTGGAATAACAGTATATTTTATTCCAATATATAACAATATATATTTACAACTAGACTAACCAGAAAAATCTACATTTATTGCTCCTGAGAATATATGTTAATTTAATCCTCTAATGGTTCCTTCTCTTACTATTTTAATTCCTACAGGTATTTGCTTTTCATCCCTATTAATACAGCTCTCCTATTTCTTTCATATAGTTATATATTATTATGTGCCTGAAGCATGCCAAAAATGTAAAACGCTTGTAATACCAACTCTGGTATTTTACTGATTCTCTTAACAATATTATTAATTTTATACTGCTAGGGCTGGGCAATGTTCTTCTACATGGACTACTGGAAAGACAGAACTTCATATGCACAAAATACGACCCCACTCCACTCACATTTGTGTTTAAGGAACTAAATGTGGACTAAGTTTGCTTTCAGCAACTTTCTCTCATTGCTCTGACTTTACATTATACTATCCCTTTTTACACTTGATGCTTTCCATGCTTCAGCTGCATCTAGTTTGATTTTTGGATGACACTTCTTAAGCAATTTTTTCTTCCCCTGAAGAGAACTTACAGAACGAAGAAAATATTTCCAGAAGAAATTTTAAAATCAACTTACCCCTCGGTCATAAAATTTACAGCAAATGAATACAGCAGAGTTCTCCTAATTAAATGTTTATTACATTTTAATTAGTAGTCGAAGCTTAATCATAACTAGATATACAAGAATTCACTACCTAAATTAAAGCATACAGATAACTACTTATCTGATGATACAGGATGTATTCAAGTAACGATGACAGTTGTACCTTAGATTTGTATTTTTATGCTCTCATTTATGTTCTGTACAATAGGTTTTCTCTTGCAAATACTAAGAGGTACACAGGCCAATTTTAAACCTACACAAATATAGTATAAATTCTTTACTCCTCATGAAAAACATAGGGGAAAAACCTTGCTTTTACCTAAAAAATATTAAAAGCATTCATTAATCAATTTCTCATTGGGCTGAACAAGCTTCACAAATTGTTCATAGAGATTTTACATCTGTACTATATTTACCTTTTCTTAAATTTGAATTTAGGAAGTGATCCAATATTTTTTGAAAATAGTAGCAATCTGAAATAAAGTAATTAAGCTTTCTCTACTCCTCTTATTCAGCATTTGACCTATATAGATCCCTCTGGAAATGCATCATATTTCCATTTGCTCAAAGTAACTTCTGAACTATTTCACCTTACACTTTAAAAAAAAGAAAACAAACAACTTTCATTCACCACAACTTCAATGGTAAGAAGCTACTTTATAACTGAAAACATCTGGAAATTCTTTGTCAGCTGAACAGATCAGAAGATGAGGCTAAGCGGTCTGAGAAGGTATGCATCTACTACAGAGATGAAGAATCCTAACAGAAAGGGTTGTTTTCAAACATGAAAAAGGAGAATAACTACAATTACTTGCAGAGAAATCACACAAATCAGCAATAAAGAATTCTCAAGACAGAGGATCTCTATATTATAGCAAAAAATCAGAAAATTGATTATGCCAAAAAGGTTTTCAAGAATGCAGATTACTGCATAAAATACAGCTACAAATTCCTTGTTAACTAAAACTAGCTCCTCAACTTACACATAACAAAACGAACTTCAAACAAAAAGAAACACGACAATCTCCTGAAGTGTAATTACTGCTAGTATTCGTCATTTGAGCCTTTCAGATTCATCCATGGCTTTTGTACCACCTCCTCCTCCACAAAGATATTAAAATTCAAACTGTTCTTTAGTTTTCCAATTCAAGTGACCTTCATAACAGAAAAACAGAACTGAAGAATACTGAAGTAAGGAAGGTGGCTTATAGCAGTGAAAAGACTGCACTACAGTCACATAATTACTTATCTTTCATTCTTCTGTTAAATGAAAATTACAGAGTCCAATAAATTGAACTTTATTATTGGATACCTGATCCAACGTATTTATGTTGTCCCTTGCTTAGGAAACTTCATTCTTTGCTATTATTTTTATTATACAGTTTAAGCGTATTACCTACATGAAATCCATCAACATTGGAGAAGCCATTCTTCATGGTTGTCCGTGACATCAAAGTCCTACACACGTCAGCAGCTAAGGGACTGCTCACAGGGCAGCTGGGGAGGGCAGCTCCCATTCAGCAGACGATTAGCAAAGGGACTCTACACTGGCTCTGAGCAGCTAAGAGTGGAAGTCTGCAAATAGGCAGCAAAGAAACCATCACATGGATCCAGAGCATCCTTGGTGGCTGACATCTGGCTTTGAAAGAGGTCAGTTTACTACGGCGCAGGGAAACCACACTGCTACCAGATTTGCTCAATATACATAGGTTCCCATTTGCTTTTATCTCTCCGTCCTTTGGTACTTTGCAGAACACTCAGGATTTGTAAAGAAAGAACAGACTCCAGCCTTCACTGATCAAATCTTCGTATCAATGAAATCAAAAAACACATTTCATAGCCAGACTAGCAATAGAAAATGGAAAGGTGAAAAAGATTCTGTCTGAAACCAAACTAAATAAAAGACTTCAGAGTTTGGTTATGGATGCTTTTGGGTTATTTGTTGCTGTTTTACGTTAGTCTCACGTAAAGGAGGGTATTCTTCCTTCATATTCTCTTTTAGCCGTAATCTTGTCTGTAGGATCTTTAGTCCCACTGATGAGAGGAAAAAACTTAAGCATAAGAAGAATACTAATCAAAGCCCAGAATCCAACCATCTGTCCTCCAAAGAACTAAACTGATATATATGACAAGCAGTTAGATTCTTCTAGCAATTAATACATGGGACTAAGAAAAAAGGATAAATGACATTCACATGAATTTAGTTAGCAAGTTCTGGGTGCACAAACAAGTAGATCTCACCAAAGTTGTTATATTTTAATTCTCAAGTCAGGTCATTAGAATCTTTTAATTATGGAAGTGTTTGTTGTTATGTTGACAAGGTACCTGTCACCAGAAACAACTGTCTGATACTGAAAATTCTAGTGTACTAATTTTATACAAACTTAAATATTGACATATATGTAGTTGGCTTCAGAATAACAAGAGCTATTTCTGTTTTAAAAGAAAAAATATTAAATTAGGTTTCACAAAAGTTTTTAAACTCTATTGGAAACAAGAAAACTAATATTTTTGTTTGCACTGCTTCAGGCAAACAGTATTGCTCACACTTGACCACTTATCTTTTATGACTCACAGTTTGGGGAAGCAAGGCCTCTTAAAGCGGCCTAAAGCCAGCTTGCATCAAGGACCTTTGTTACAAATTAAGTGGTTAAAAACAGATGGTTTTGAAAATCAAAATCCTGAAAAATAAAGAGCAGCAAAGAGCAGTTAACACTGCACAATTCATTAGGATTCTCACGATAAAGGAAGAAAACCACAGATGACCTACAGACCGAGATGCTGACGAATTATCTGCACACTAACAGCAGGAACCACGGAGAAGCCTGCTGCTCACACTCCCTGCACAGGGAGCAAAGCACTGCACACTGTGAGGTGGTGAGGTTTCGGCTGGCAAGAGCAGAATAGTTAAGGAAAAAAGAAAGGAGTCACTGTTGGAAGAGTCCCAGTGGTAAACAAAGTAAATCAGGATGCGAACACTGCTGCTGCAATGCTCTGTTTGCAACAGAGTACACTTCTGAAGGCAAACGTGAAGGTGGCCCTCCCACTGGGCACCATAGTTTCAGCTTTGTCAAAAGCCACAAGGGGACACAACCCACAAAGTCACTAGTCCATGTCACACCAACTTAACAGCAGAAAGTAAATGCAGAAGTTCAAAAAGTGCGGATTGTGTTTCTGACAGCAAAGTTAATAAAGAAAGCTTTGAATTTCCCCACGTTTTTCCTGATGGTATGTTATACCTCCTGATCAGAAAAAAGATTTCTCATTCCTAGTCTTTCCTTCTTTGAAGTTTTAAGGCAATTGTTTTCCCATTGTAAAGCTTTGAATAATAATTTAATATTTATTTGAATAATAATTTTGAATAATAATTTGACTGTGCTGTATTTACTATATTCTCCTGTCTGCAGCACAAACACAGGAGAACCCCAGCAAAAAGAAAATTAATAATAAATTATAACATGTCCTCTGCTATTTATCCAGTAATAAGGAAAAATAGGTAACTCTTCACAATCCTAGTATTCAAAACCAGTTACTTGATTTTTAAAAACTCAAGCTCAGGAGGTAATTTTAATATGCTATACCTTAAGGTTTAAGTGAGACAGACCTCTGGTCACAGTGAAATCTACTTACTGTGATTTATTTCACCAGATAAAGAATTTTCCAGATACAAATAAGGAATTATCTCTTCCCAAGTATACAGGCTTGGTTAGACAGAATCAGAATTCTGTCACCAGCCCCTCTGGCCCAACCTTTAGGCTATGCAGCTGGTCCTATCTGGCACCCCTACTTCCTCCCTGTTGCTTCTGTACCCCCTCACCTGTGACACAGGGATGATTCTGAGTGCAAAATCATGTGTGAAAGCCATGACTATAAAGAGTGTCACAGAGCAAAGGTTGCAGAATTTTCTTCAATGAAGACATGCAAGAAGAGTAAACAGCTGTCAGAGGTAAACTGGAGGATTTCCAGGATTCCTCATAGTTCTGCTTTTCAATGATTCTAAGGAAAACTGACTTCTTTTGACAACTTTTGAAAACTTTCGCCTAGAAGTCAACAGATACTATGCAAGTCAACTATCTATTAAAAAAAAAAAAACATTCTCACCTAGGTTGTGGAATTACCATTAACAAACTTAAAACCATTAACAAACTTAAAGTAGTTTTCTCTACAAATCCACCTTCTCAATACTCCCATTTAATCAGCTTGCGTCTTGGCTTTATTCTGCTGAACAGCTGAACACAGCTTTACCGTTCTACTGTCACGGTCTGTCCTTCCACCTTTCATGCTGACAACATTAAGTGCCTAAGTAATTATCTTAGAACATTTGTAAAAACAATAGTTTATACTCAGTCATTTGAAGTGATCTAGGCACATCTTGAAACACTGGCATTTTACTATGACCACTTACAGTTCTATCACTGAGGAGTTGCATAATTGCATTCCAGTATAATTACTCACTCAACTTCTTTGGTTCTTTGATTAGGTTTTTTTAGCACTAACTTGGGCTAATGTAATTTTTATTGACATTGCACTTATTTTCTTGATCTCATATATCTAAAATGGAGCATAAGACCTTACTTCTGAACAAGACACTAAACAGGGATGTTACTTAGAAAACTAATTTAATAAAGAAGTAGGTACAAAAATGTTCCACAGGCAGGAGCAGAGAAAGATCTTTGTACACCACCACTATTTAAGTAACATAGAGAGTCTTGTTTTGTAATTCACAGCAATGCCTAAAGACAAAACAGATGTCTCTGTTCGGTCACTGAACAGATAGAGAATAGGTGTCAAGGATAATACACATTGACCCAATACATTGAATTTCTTAGAAAATGAGCAGAACTTACAGAAAATGATGAGCCATCCTTTGAAACAGCAACTGGGTAAATGCCTTCTCCTAGACGCACAGAGAGGTCCCAGCTACTTCTCTTTGACTGAGCAACAGGAATTCTAAAAGAGAAACAGAAGAATTTTTAACGGAGATTTCATGTTTCTCCAATTTTAACCAGAAGCATTGGCCTCGTAGGATGCTATGAAGGATATAAAATATCATTAATCTATAGACACAGTTGGAGAGCATATTTGGAAGAAAAAACCCCAAACACCACTAAATGCATTTTTCTGTCAAGTGGCCTATAAGGAGAAAATACACTCTACTCTCTTTCTAGATTTGACTTAACACACTGGGTATACTCAGAGTTATAGGAAGCTCTTGAATACAGCCACGATTTACTGCAGAATTAACTCAAACAGGATGAAAAGCAGATGAGAAAATGGGGTGGCAGGAGAATAGCAACAGTGATAGCTAGAACGTTCTTTTTAAGGGCAAAATAAAATCACTCTTTCTTTCATCTTATTCTCAGTAAACCTTAATTAAAGGCCAATTACAGACAAAAGATTCAGTCAAACAATTAACAAGTTATTATTAATATACATTTTAGAGTATCTCATCCACTAAGCCCTTCAAGCAAACTGAAAAAAAAATATATGTATCATCTCAGCCCACATGCAGGATTACACCTATTCCTGCAGCATTCTGTGGTTGCACCAGTTAGCAAGTAATACAAGAATTCTGAATCATTTCAATTTCACCTTAAAGAAGCACACCTGACAGCAAAGGAATGAGAGCCGAGTCTCCATTCTTGGAAGCCGAGAGTGAAACAAGTAATTTTCAGCTATTTTATTAAGATGTACATTCGATTTCCATTTCCTCAACTTCTCAAGTCTCTTCCACTCCGTTGTAACAACTGGTGCCCAAAGGTACGTTACAACTTTTCTGATGAGTGGTTGCCATATATTAGCATCAATAAGCACCACATAGCCTAAAGAGAAGGTACAGCAAAGGTGGAGATTAAACTCCATTAAAACACAGACACATTATTTCAGTATAGCTTTTCTTCCACACTAACTCTTACACATGTTCAGATTCTCTGTAAGAAATCTATAGAGAAAGTAAGTTCATCACCTTTAGGACTCTTCTTAAGGATAATTTCTGTTATAATGCTCATCTGTTGTACATTATAGCACTTAAGACACCATTTTCCAGCAGCCTTCAGAGCCTTAAAACTTGGAAACGTCTTTCTGTGTTATGTCACACACATCCTCCTGAGGATTCAGGTGCCCAGTGAACCACATCTCCCCAGTGTGCTCAGGGTCTCTGTGGAACCAACAGGGAGAAGCACCTGTGAGGCCTCCAGAGGCCACAGCAAGAGAAATTATCTGCCTCAGCCAAGGATAACATACTGACTTGCTGAGGGTTTCCAGAATTATTTTAAGATGGGGTTTTTAAACACCTGAAATCTAAGCAGAACTTCAGGTACCTCATTAGGCAAGGAATTTTCAAAAACTGTGCCTTGCAATGTGATCGAAAAGGGGAAATGGAAACACTAAACATATTAGCTAGACCAATAGATGCATACTTAACATTAGTTACTGCTGGATCCAAGCCAACTAAGGCCTACACTACACCTCACCAAACATCTCAGCCCACCTCCAAATATCACCACCCACAAAGTTCATGAAAACAGATACAAAAAATAACCTGTTCTCATACTAATGATGCCAAGTGTTACCTCTTGCATTTAATATACAGCAACAATTGTCAAAACAACAACTCTGAGGAAGTATCTATGGCTTACTGGTGCAATGACATTTCTCAGCATCTCATCTTCAAATTTCTGTATGTCACCAAAACATTTAGACTGGCTGATAGGAAATGCAACAGACACAGGAGTTCCTGAAGAGGAGGAACAGGAATTTCCTGCACAGGTAGCAGACAGCAAGCTGAGAGATGTTTTCATTGCACTTCCTGGTATCAGAGCAGCAGTAAGGAGGAACGTAGCAGGGTTTTGGCAGAGCCTGGCTAAATTCCCCATGGTACTCCATTGCAATAGCCAACAGAATTTATTGTTTTATAGCAACGTCATATTTCTTGTACAAGAGGTAAGATCTCATCTCAAACATAGTTTAGTAGATCCGCCTCACGGGTGGCATGAGATTCCTTATAACCTTGCTAGCACAGCCCTGCTTCATATTGCATTTGACTGGAAGTGACCTCATGAATCTGGCTCCTGGCCATCAAAGGAAAGACAGTCTTGCTCTCCAGCAGGGATTATTTTTGTTCGGTCCTGTCTTGCTGAGCTTTGTCAAGTGTATCTCCAAACAGGATGCACGCCTCTTGAAAGGCATGACTATGATCACTGCTTTGCCTGAGTTTCAAACAGCCACACAGGCATACACTGCAACACTGGTGGTCAGAAGGGCAAGGACCAGAGCTGCATCTAATAGCGAGTATGCGGCAAGTTTGCGCTTCCCTCCTGGAATTGCTAGATCCATTTGCACAGAGACATTTTTTCAGCTTTGCTAATCAAAACACCTGTGGCTTTGTAACTGTCATCTACAGTTACACTGGCTTAGACAGATACTTACGCTAACTCATGAGAATCCTACTTTTTGTTCATTAAACCAAATTCCTTTCAAATAAATTATCTGGTAATAGACTCTTGTTTTATGGGATTTGGGTGGGTGGGGAGGGGTGGTTCATATTAGTAAGGATCATAAAGTCCAAATATAAGGCTCAAAGTCCAAGTTTCTTGAATATGGAAAGGAAATTGCTCAAGTCTGTGAACTATTTTAGAAATGCAGAATTTTCTACCAGGCTAAGAAAGGGGCTTTTTGGTGGAGGGTTTTTGTTGTTGTTTTGTGAGGGGTTTGGGGGTTTTTTTTAAGGTCTGAGAAGTCCCAGTACATGGGAAATAACCTCTTCATTCTTGGCCAAGGTTGCTTCCTTAGCTGAGAACTCTTCTAAGTCCTCCAAAGGGAAAACATCTGGACTTCTGAATGTATTTTCCACTGGTTCATGGAAAACTCCCCGAACTTCTGGCTATTTTCAAAAATGTACAACTTGTGCTTCCCCTCTAACCCTAGATTTAGAATCCACACAGTATCTCTCATAGGTTTCAACGTGCCCTCTCTTCTCCTAGTTTGCACAAATGACACATCGTTTAAAAGTTTTGGGTTTGTTTTTTTTTAACTTATAAAGATCATTGGCTGCAGGAAGAAATGTAAGTTTAGCAGCAAGACAGAAGAGTGCCAAGTGAATGGGAAGCAGGGATGCAGAGATGCGCACTGTTTTCCCTAGCCAGGAGTATTGGACACACAGAAAAGAACGGAGCAAAGGCAGCACCGCAGCTACTACAACAGGAGGCAGGTGGAGAATGGTGTTATGAACTCCCTCCATACAGAGGTAGGCAGTTCTGAACCCCGCTATTCCACATGGCCTTCTAAAAGGAAGTATCATGAGCAACAGGGCCATAGATGAAAAGCAGGACGATGGCCTGGCTCTAAGTCATAAAGGCATTACTCTGAAGTATTGAAGTTATAAAAATGTGTCAACAGTCCAAGAAGAAAAACAGCAGTGTTTGCCTGCTTATTTATTTATTTTCGACCTGTCATTGTTCAGCTAGAGATGATGTCATGCTCCCATAATTCATTTCATACATTGCACAGTGTATTATGTCCCTTTTACCCCCAACTGCCATGAGAGAGAGGGAGATACTTTATAATAATGCATCAGTTATAGCCCCTGCTTTCTTTGCAAGTTTTCAGTGAGGAAAGCAGACAACTGCTAAAAATTTTAGATTCACACATACTGTGATCACGGAAAACAGACACTAGTTAAACTATCATCTATTCTCATCAAAAACAAACAACAAAAGAAAACAGACATTCACAAAAGCAAGTCAAGTAATAACTCTGCCCTGGCCCATCCATTTTGATTGTCATCAACCAATCAGATAGAAGGAACTCAATAAAACTACAATTTTCTGCAGTTTGTGGCAAATAAACTCCCCTCTTCTGATTACTGTTGATGATGTAATGAGCTATGATAAATGTCACCAGCTCCTAAAGGGTCAGAAAATTGAGTATAGATTTTTTTTTTTTTTTTTAAACTTCCAATTCAAAATCTGAGTTCTAATGCCGGAGAGGGGGTGGGGGGATGAGGAACTAAAAGATCCTCTCTACTTCTGATATTTTTGCTGCACGATACTTTACGTGAACACAGAGAAATCCCAAACTATCATAACAAATTCTCCCATTACGAGAGATTATAAGCATTTGAAAACCACATTATATGACGCTCCATAAAGCTGTTTTTCAATTGTGCAATTACCTATTCAGCAGTTAAATAAAAGTGAAATATTGACTTAAAACAATGTTAATGGTCAAAGAATCATTAAGAAATCCTTCATCATAACTTTCTCAGCAGGTGACCTGTAAAATGATCAAGAATAATGTGCTGGATTCTGTAGCCACCAAGGTCAGTTTCTGCATACAAATCTTTGCAGGGGGAGAAAAAAAGACCTTCAGAAAGTGGGCCATTCATCTGAACCAAGTTCAGAGAATTTCCAGCACTGTGAAAAGATATGTTATGCAAGCACATAGATGTATTCAGTGGGGGTAGACTGAACCAGCTACATGGAGACTACAAAGGAGCCCTCCCATGGCTCATGAATAAGTCGAGGAAATGATCAGAAAAAAAATGGAGAGATGTTTAGACAGATGGCCCACTTAAAATGCCTGGGACAGGGCATAGGCAATTTTAATGAAACTTTAGATCTACCATATAAATTGTTTCTTATTTTCTCTGCCCACCCCCCAAAAAAACTCAAGAAAGGCAAACAGAAATTTAACAACTCAAACAAGAGCCTATCTTATGATGTAAAAAAAGAAAAAGGGGAAGTAAATCTCACACTTTTGAGCATTATTGGTTTAATAAGTTCACATACAAAGAAATATCCTTCACAGAACCTTCAACTATCAGATGAATATAAAAGCAGGGAATGGATAGATTAAAAGAATTCTAAACAGAAGTGCACTGCCAAACAAAACAAAAATCTGAGCTTTACTATCTGAGTACTTTCAACACTTTCCAACATAAAAGTTCACTGTTGCACAGAAAAGATAAAAGCAGCACTTTCACAGGATTATTTTAAGAACTAAAAATTATGTGAAAGGAACTTAAGAATCTGGGAATATTGTATTCAGCAATTTCAAGTATCTTCTACATGTCTTCACACACATTTTCTACATACATTCAGACTGATACATCTATACATATCACGTGCACTTTTATATAAAAATGAGGTTTCCTTCTTTCTGCTTCATGTGTGCCTATGTATACATATGCCCCTTTCACCGAGACTATGAAAATATACCATCATTAGAGTAAATTACAGTTCTGCAAATGTCATACAAAATAATAACCCCTACTAGCCTGTGTGCCAGCTGATCAGACAAAGGCTGAAAGAATTACTCAATGGTTATGTCAAAATGGTTTTACATTACATTTTCTTACATATTACATTTAGATCAATAACAAATATGCATCTTTACAGCCATGCACTCTATCTGAATAGAGACCACAGGAAAAAATTAAATTACATGGAAGGTAAACTATAAAGCAAAAAGCACTGCTTTAAAGGGATGCTGCGTAGTGCACTGTGCTTTGATTCAAAACAGTGTACATCTGTATACTTCCTTTTCCTTTAACAGAAGTCTTTTGGGTGATTTGCATGGACATAAGGGCCTGCAATCCAGTGCCCCATGAAAACCCCCAGTGCCTTCATCAGTGAACCCCAGATCAAGGCTAAATAAAAGAAGCAGTTAAAGCTAGATCTTATTTATCTAGAGTGAATTTAGCTATCTAGATCTAAGTGTGGCTCAACCCCTTTCATCTTCATTTAACTGACAAGTAACCTTGCACACAGCTCCCCCTGGTTCACCCTCTTCCATTCTGAAGGTCTCCAAGCATGCAGAGGATGGGTTCGGCAAAGAGAGTCACCTTAACTTGACTGCTTTGCAGCTAGCTTCCTCAGCAGCCAGGCACAGGAGCAAGAATCTAGGGGTTCCTCTGCCAAAGCTACCTCCATAGCCTTAATGAGAACATGGGTTCCAAGAATGCAGGCAAGCATCAGCAATTCTTTTATGGCTTTGAGCTTTAAATCCATCAGGCAAAGGACAGGGGATTGCTGCTATTACCTATCTTGCTAAAACAAATTCATGCCTGCAGCATTTATGTCCAGAGAATTAAAAATATAGGTTATCGGGGTCTCTCAGCCTGTGAGGGTTCACATCTATCTCCCATCTCTTGATCAAGAGAAAGAGCCAGGGCCCAGGTAGGCATTAGGGGACTTCCCATCCTACCCTGCTGGTGGTAAGAAGGAATGAGAGATTCATGGAGACTCAGAGAATGCAGCCTATGCATCCTCTGGGACAAAGTTTTGGCACACCAGGAAACTTCTATGCACTTTGCATTTAACAAACTGGATGAAACACAAAGCAATCCTGAGAGCTGCAAGTACACCCAAGACCTCTCAATTTCAGGGCAAAGTCTGACTGCCCAGTCCTTCAGCAAATGCCAGCATACCTTGAAAATTACAAATAAATAAATGCAAAACATGATATCTGAAACTCACTTCCTCTCCTATCATATGTCAGGTCCTACTTTAGCATTTAGTTTTTCTTGGAAAAAGGAAACATCTCAATCATTAATGCTGGATAAGAGATGTTGCTCCTTGTCTCATTACAAGCGTTTGTGAGATGAGAAGCAAGGAAGATTCAAATCATGCATTCACAAGTACAGAGAAAAGACATTTATTTTCCATATAATTTATAAGTATGCTTCTGATCTGTTCTTTCAAACCATCTGTCCTAAATCAGCAAAACTATTTACCAAAAAACGAACTACTTGCAAGCAGGTGTTTTTAATCACATCAGTCAACAATATTGACCTGTGCGCGCTGCATGCTGTTATAGACAGAAAAATCCGAAAATCTGTTTGTCATCAAAAATTTGGGGCTATTTCTCCTCTATTAAAGTACTTCACAACTTTGTTTCTCTCTAACACCCTTTTCTCAATAAGGGTTTCCTTTGGGCAGTTGGAAAAACTAATAACAATAATAATACACTCCACAAAAGAAAAATGATTAACAACTCCTGTACAAATTCTCCTGAATTTCCTTGAACAAAGGAACTTATTAATTCCCTTGTTGTGCAGATATTTAGGAATAGTCTTTCAATTCTCAGTTCAGAACAAATCACTGTGATGCCTTAGGGAGGACTACAGCTCTTCTGTTAGCATCATCCAGTAGCAGTTATATTCTTCCATATAACGTGATGGTATTGGGATGTAACTGTTTGTTGGGTGGCCTGCTTCCTGCACACCTCCATTCAAGCGATGGCTGTTCCCAGTAATAATGCGCTATTTTTCACTTTGTATTAAGTTTAGAATATTTTAAAATTTTGCTGCATTTTAAAAACAGGCATCAAGCAGTCTCCAAACTGCTAATATGAAAATGGAGGTGAAATGATTAAAAGATTACCTACTGCTAAGTTTGATAAGGTAATAGTAATTCACTTTTACATCTACACATAAGACTACTTTCCACACTCAATTGTTTTTTGAAACGTCCAGGAAAACTCTGTGGTTAGGCTTGCTGTACTCATCACAGTAGTGAAATCTAATGACTTGTAGCCTAGTAATCTTGAGCTAAATTGCCACTACCTGCTGTAAAACTGAATTCAAAATACATTTGCGCCACTTTTGCCAGAATTTAGAATTTCAGTTATTCACCCACTTTTTCAGTAAAAGTTCTGACGAGTATGTTATCTCAAAAGTAATCAAGATAACATACAGTGGGTGTGAAAACATCACTGTTTTAGTTCAGACTGGAAGCAGTTCTCAAAGCAAATCATAGTGATCAGCTGCACTTACACCGCTTTGGATCACACTGAAGAACAGTCTCAGGACACAGGAACCAGCTTCCTGTCTGATGAAAGAAAGACAGAAGCCAGGCTCCAGAAATGCACCCAGCACACTCCAGCCAGAAACAGGCATTCAGTTCACAGGACTGGAGTAGAACTAATCAAAAGTCAAATACATACAATGAGAGTATCAGCTCCTCATCATGACCTAGAAATTAACTTGTACTAGTACACACTTTAATGATAGCTAGATTAAATATCGAAGAACCCTTTATACTCACAAAGCTAATTTAAACTTGATGACAACTTCTGCAACTGCACCCCCTCAGAACCATATGCTCAGTATTTAGTTTAGATATTGGGCCATAGTTTAAAAGATAAACAAAAACCTGATACTTAAATTCAGGCTCAAAACCTCTTATTTAGTTGCCCTAGAGAGAGTTATGTTAAGCAGTGCTTAGCACCTGCCAGCTTCTCTCAGTTGAAAGCAATGAGAATACTGCACAGTGCAGCACATTTGAAAAATTGTTCTGCCAATTTGCAGGACAAGAGCTTACCACTTCCTGCAAACTTGGTTGTAACAGAACCAAAAGGGTACACCCAAGAGCTTAACCATCTTCTGACAGTGAGATCCATTTTGCAATACAGATGTACTGATCATACTTGTTCTGTTCTGACTTCTCCCCTCTACGAGACTTAATTCAGGAAGTAAGTAGAATGCGCATTCTCAAGACAGCACACAGTCCCAGCAAAGTATGGTCAGATTTTCCTATATGCAATAGTGTAAGAAACAGAAGCTTGCCAAGAACAATGATTAATTTGCAACAATGTTTTTCTACACAGTGGCTCTCTTTTCAAAAAAGTGCATCCTTACTGCATACACAAGAACTAGTGCTGATACATTACTGAATATCAATAATATATCTACCAAACCCCAGACAAATGTGATTAGAGCATTTGGCTAGAGGTATTCAAGCCAGTTTCCAACAGCAATGTGACAGCTACTTCTTCTCCCCAACATGTAAAAAATGTGGTATGTTTCGCAGATTCTAAAGCTTTGTTCTCTATTTCTTCTGTGTTAGATTCTTATGGAACAAATTAATGCCACTAATTCTGTTAAAGAGAAAAAACAGCAGATGAGAAAAACCCCATGAGTTCATTAAAAATTATATTAGATAACATAAAATATGCATATCTTCAATAAGCACTAACTCTTCATGTCTAGACGATTAGAGCATACAGCAGCGCTCCAGTGAATCACATGACCTTCAACAGATCATCTGCTACACTTTCAGCTTACATCCAGAGTTCACACCACTAGGCTTTCACCACCTGATACTAGCAATTTTTTCCCTTTATAAGTAATGTAAAGAGAAAGGTACCTCTCTACAATGAGTGAGACCTTAAATAGGCTGAACTACCTTTAGGTGATGCCTGCCTGTACTTATTATGTTGCTTAGACACTATGAATCTGGTCCACAGAAACCCAAGCTCAATTTGTTATTTAACAAAGTCACATGTATTCAAAATAAGATACATTTCTATTGCCCTTACCATATTTCCATCCTTTTAATAAGACACCTGCTATTGTTCATACTATGGTCTCACAAGAGGAGAAAGCCAGTAAGAAAAAAATTGTGTGTAGGTTTCCTATTCAGCTAAAGTTAGTCACATCAAATGTGGATGACACAACATACATTATCTAAGTGGTTTTGATCTAGTATCTACAACTATGACCACTGGTATCTCCTGAAAATTTAAATGGAAAACTACCAATAATCAGTAAAGAAACAACCAAATAACAGGAGAAGAGCCAAGGTTTCAAAATACACCTTCAGAAGCAGTGTATGGCAGCTGTGAGATGATATCTTAAGGAAGATGTTCAGAAACATTTCTCACAACTGTCTTCAAATCCCAACTTTTCCTTTGTGCTCTCCCACTCCGGCTGAAGGAATCCATACACATCAGCCATTTCTCTCTAAGCCCAAAGTCTCCTCATCCATATCCAACATAATTTCTCTAAAATGCAAATGACTGCAGCCTCTTCTGGGCCTTCCTGTGTGAAATGAGCTGGCCTTGTCTCTGAAGAGTTGTCTCCACTCTTTACAAGCTGTGAACACAACAATTTTCAGGGCAATTCAACTTTTTTAACCTGTGAAACAGCAAAATGCTATCAGTTCTCCCTAACCCTTGCTTCTGGGAAGACACACATTACTGACTGAAGGCTGAGGAAGTTGAAGAGGAGAGAGTTGTGGAATGGTGCTGCAATGGCCAGTGTAAGGGGACTAAGGCTTAAATAGCCATAAGACTACCAGGATTTTGGAAATCGCTGGAATAGAGGTTCACTCTGTTCAGTCAGAAGGGTTCTCTTAAAATAGGTGTTAAGACCTCGGAAAAGCAATCCTGTAGTAAAGGCAGACATGCAATGTCGGACTGAAGAGTGGAAAAATCACAGCTAGTAGAGGAACAAGGTGGACTTATTGTTAGTAAACATCTTAAAAATATTGTGATTTGCCTGAAGATACGAGTAACAAGAAAAAAAGGATTTGCTGCAGGAGGGTGTGGGGGAAATGTAGGATTTAGAAAAAAAGCTCTCTCCCTAGTTCAAGGAAACGATCAGAGAAAAAGCTGTTGGTTTATGGCATCTCCCTCATCTAGGGACTTTAAGGGATGAGTGCAGCCAGATGAAGATCTGCTTTACATATCAGAGTCTGGTAGGAAAACAGGCAGCAGGGCCTGGAGGAAATCATTACTGTGTGACAAAGGTGTAGCAGATCACCACCCATGGCTGAGAGAGGAGCCCCACAAACATGTACCACAACACTGGAGTAAAGACAGAAGGTTAAAGCCTAGGAAGGATAAAATTTAAGAAATATCCCAGATTTTTTGAAGTGCTTTTTAAATCTGGAATTCAATAAGCAAATAAATCATTTGTATCATTGCACTATTAACTGCAGCAAGCTAATTTCACTAAACACCACAGAGAGGCAGGATAAAGACCCGTCATCATCTCCTTTCTAAGTCAATGGGTAAACATCCCTGGTTTCAAAAGAACCCAGTCCCGTGCTTTTCTTTCCTGCCTAGTTTTTCTCACACCACCAGGCTTTGAAGACACATGTTAAAAGGAAGCCACAGCCAAAACAAAGTCCATCTAATTATATGGAGAAGTAAACCACTAAAGAATGGTCTGTGAAAGGTGTTAAAGAATCATCCATAATCACTAAAGGAAAAGTCATCTGCGCATTCTCAGTAGAGATCAGGGGAAAAAATCCAGACCTTTGAATACTTACTCTGAGCCAACAGAAATCAGGATATTTAAGGCGCCATCTATCCCAAATATCGCATCTGAAATATGACGACATATCCATATAGTTTTTCTTTAAGATTCACCACACCACCAGGTTATGACGACAAAAATAGACGGCATCGAAGATGGAACAAAAGAGGGTTACCTCAAATGAAGATAGCAGATGAGTGGTTTTGAGTTGTGCCAATCTGAGGCATGAGGTTCAACTCCATGACAGTAAATAGCAGCACAATTAGCAAATGTTACCTCTCATATACTTCTCCCATTAGAATGGGCCTGTCATCTTACATATAAAGAAATGGAAAATGTTCTTTTTTCTTATTGCTCAGTAATGCACATATCAGGAAATACTTTAACAAGAGCGAGCTCTCCAAGACTTCTGAGACAAACGCAGGACTCATTTTTCTTGTGAAAAATGTTTCTTCAATATTTTCACTTAAACGCATGCATGCACAAACTAAAACTATGCAGAAGTGACCCGCTTCTCTAAAAGCTGAAAAGAAAGAAGTCTTAGCTCAATCCTGTATGTTTACACTTTTAATCTTATCCTTAAACATGACTGAATTGAGCATAACCACAATGAAGGTCAGCTTCTATATTGGCATATCAAATTTCAAGCCAACAGCTCTTTTATTTAAAATATGTTAGATAAAAAGGTAATATGCTCTCTGTAAGAGTTCCCTTGAGGTTAGGAGAACCTATAAATTAACTGTTACCATATGTTTGGCTCCTTTTGGCAAAATTCAGTAACAAAACACTGCCAAACCTCTTTTGGCAGGTAATAATATTTGGTAGCTTATAGCACAGCTTGGGAAAAAGGAAACTGGACAGAAAGCTTGGAAATTTATAGAAGAAACTGGACTTCAATCCTTCTGTAGTTAGCTATACGCTGTTGGAAGAAAAATTCCAACAAGGTCAGCTCTGTGGGTCTGATCTATAATAAGCAGCTGTCTTCTCAAAAAGAGCTGTATCAAATGCAAACTCAAACACTCCAGCTACTACAGCAATGCAAATCTTCACCACTTGTTTTTTTAAAACAATGCAAGATATGTATGATTTATTTTGCAAATGAGAAGCTTTGTAACATTAGTATTCCTAAGTGTTAAAGTGCTTGCTTTATTGTGGGTTTATTTCATTACAAATGAGCAAAGTCTGGACTTATTTGCCCATTTGTTCTGAAGTTTCACTTATGTTAAATTCAATTTTTTCTCCACATATCATATATACCTACATAATTGAGACTAGAATACAACAGATAAAAAGCCATCAACACTCACCTCTAATTATAATTCTAGACATAGGATGTGAAATTCTGGGTATTTTAAGGATATCTATTACAGATTTCTTTCTAATTCCAGCTAAACAGGTTGGGGATAACCTAGCTGGTCCTATTCCTTTACTAAGACAAGCAGGACTTGCTCTCTAAGGTCACAGATATAAGAGATCTATGGTTTTGGGGATATAAAAATGTACGTTTCATTTTATTTTTATAGTCATCTACTCTAAACTCATTATTATTCTCATTTCCAATAAAATGGATATATCCTGCTGTTCATGCCATGACGGCTTGCATGTCCGGAAAAACAGACACTTAAAAATTCTGTATTTCTTTAATCAATTGCATCATCCCCTTAAATTCTGATTTTTATGTATAGAAATCACTTGCTATTCAGCTTACAGTTCCACACACGTATCTGGCAAGCATTCTGAAGCAGGTTGACAGGTATAGGCCAGACATTTCACTTCTTAAAGTCATGTTATTGCATGGTTAATCCTATATTTGCATTAATTTGATTACAAGCACTTACAGGTAGAAGCAATCCTAAAGTGCAGCTCTAAAGATTATAATATAAGCTTCTGGAAGGTTTTTCCAGAGGAAAGATATTTTTGCCATTCTACATTTGCTTGCCTCATTGAGCCATTTGGGATTTTATTAATAATCTTCTCATTACTGCATCATCTTCTGATTTATTATTTTTTATTTTAAGCAAGGCAGTTTCTGTGAAGACTTGACACTGAAATCAGAGAATTCATTACCCTGCAAAATATATCCACAGTTCAAAGTATTTAAGAGGGTTAAACAAAATGCAAACATTTAATGCAACATTAAGCATGTAAAATAAAAACTTGATTGCCTAAAAAAAGCATGCTATGCTGTTACCCTGGTGACAGGTTAAAAAAGGATTGTGAGCTGAATGGCTGTATGATATGAAATTAAAATGTTTCACATTGAACAATCCAAAATGAATTGGGAAAGGTTAGAGCAGAGGAGAGAGAAATCAATTCTCCAATGGCAATGGTGAATGGAAGTGAAGTCTGAATAGGATTTGCCAGTGGGGTGCAACAGCTGCCAAATATCCTGCAGCCAAAGAATTACAATAATACTGATGAAGTGTGCAAGAGCTTTTGGAATCATTGCAGGGAACAGAGAAATACTCCTACAATAATGAGGCCATTCTGTGTCCCATCCCACTTTTGCAGTTAAATCAAAGGAAAAGGAAACGGTTGAAAATTGGAATACTTGATAACAAAGATATAAATGAATTATCTATCCCTTCAATCAGTATCTCATAGTTAACTACAGCCTTTGTGAACCAGGAAAGAAGCAAGCATGCTAAACAATGGACAAATCAAGATATACACACGCAAAAGTATGCAGACAATATTGAATGAGAGACTTTTTATTCCCATATATTTTGTTGACAACACACAACAGCATCCAGAATAAACGATACACTACACAAACAAACAACAGGACACAACCAGTGCCTTAAAGAACTTTACAAGGTAAGGTGCTGATGTTTGTGCTTATCTTCTTTATATTAATAATCCTAGGAAAGAAGTATCAGTCAAACTCATGAATGCAGTTACACATGCATTTACTGAGCTTAGAGTCCCCCAAAGTCAAGAAAAACTTTGCCCTTCCAGAAAACCTTCCAACACAACTTCATTTCTGCCCTTCAAAACTCAAAATAAAACATACAGATGGAGAAGAAAAACTATGCTAAAAATATCTGCAAAACAACCAGGGAGCATGCGGCAATTAGCACGCACCTTGTTAGTTCTACGGTTTCATACATACACTTCTTACACACAGACAAATATTAAAGAATGGGTTTAGCAGATGTAAACCTGCATGAGAGGGAAGAATTGTTGGGCTTATAAATGGGATCAAAGTAAAGGAAAGAGAGAGGTGTCTTGCGGTAAAGAGAACATCTTCTAGAAGAAGAGGTCATAAGCAAAGCCTGGATGAGAAAAGGACCAAATTCACAACTAAAAAGGCTCAGGAATACAGCAGCACACCAGAAAATATGTATTCTATGTAAATTCAAATTTCAAGAGAACACCAGCCATAAACAAATTTCAAGAGAACACCATAAAGCTCCTACAGCAGCTGGTGTTTTCCCAGCAGACATAGCGAAAATAAAAAATAAACACAGGGACTGACCCAGGCCCATTTACTTTGCTGAACAGCTTTCCCACCAACAATCACCTCAGCAAGATGCAAGCTGCTGCTCTGGGGATCTTCCCAAGAGATGCTCAGTAAGGTTCAAACTTTTCACAAGAATAATAATGGTTTCATAATGGTTATCAACTCTAAAGATTGAGCAAGTGTGGATTCCTGATTGCCCAAGACACTTTTATAATAATGGTTTCATAATGGTTATCAACTCTAAAGATTGAGCAACTGTGGATTCCTGATTGCCCAAGACACTTTTTACCTACAAATGACACAGGGATAACAGGCTATGACAATTTCTCCAAGACACTGTTCTGTTTCTGAAATACATGTTTATTTCCGCTGGCCAAAAATGCCTGTTTCACATATTTGCACCTCCTTGTTTGTATCTAGCACACATAATCCTCTTTCTGTGATAACCAACTGAACAAAGTAGAAGGGTAAATAATACCAGATTTAAAAGACAACTAGAATATTATCTATGACAGCTGGTTTAACAGTGATTAAGCAAGATTACAAAAAGAAAAATTATGTAATTATTTGAGAGGTCACAAGAACAACATTAAGTAACACCGAAAGAGATGAGAAAGGTTTGTCACAATGAGAAGAGCCCATTATAAACAAAGATATCATAGGGGAAAAAGGAAGAACAGAGTCCTAGTATCTTGCTAGTCTATGAGGAAAGACAAAAAACCCACAGTGGAATAATGGTCTGAAGCTGCATAAACATATGGAGGCCTTTCAAAGGCATAACAGTAAATCATGAAAAGAATGCTTGACTTGTTGACCAGGGGACCAGAACAGCAAGGATAAGACAGCGTTATTTTCATGAGCTAAGGATGACTGCATAACAAAGCAAGGGAATGAAGAAAGCCACAAGTGGGCTGGACTTAGTCATCCTTACCAAATGAAAACAAAGCATTTTATCTTTATATCACACTACAGAGTGTTTGTAGAGTAAGGCAAAGTGTAAATATTTAGCTGTACTTGCAATAACTGTTCATCTTATTAGTACAGTTCTAGGGTGAAAAAAATAAAAATCAGGTAATGCAACTGATAAAATTCAGCAGTGCCTATGACTGTGCTGCAAGCAAGAAATCTCCCCCTTTCCAAGAGGCCAGTTCAGATGACTCCAGTGAATTTTCCTGATATCATCTTCCTTCTCTGTAAAATTAACGTAACATAACCTTATTTTGTGCGGCTCCAGCAGTGCGGGAGAGCCAGAAAGCTCTCCTATTGGGCAGCTGACCATCCTTCCATATGGGGAAGCCCCAGGCTGGCAAAGAGCTGGCTCTGTCCCAGTCTCCAGCAGCGTAATAGGTGTAGTCTATGTGAAAGCAAGCATGCCCAAGAGGTGCAGGGCTCCGCTGCTCTCTGAGCAGTCCCCTCGCTGCCCTAATCATGCAATGGCAAGGCAAACCAGGCATTCAAATGATCATTACTAAGCGTACCTGAGGATTTACATCAACAGATATGTACCAAATCAACCTAGACACAAACCTGCAATAATTCATTAAATAAAAAGTCAAATATAGCCATTTCTGTTTTTGCAGTCGTTATTCATAACATAGTCATTAGTCGTTAGACATAACCAGTCGTTATGTCCACTGCACTGGACCCCCGGATTTTCAGAATTTTAACACATAAAAATTCAGCCCACCTATTTCAGAACTTGACAAAAAACCGCTTGTATTTTATCTGTAATTACTCACTGTACATTTACCTGTCCTGTGAAAGCAATATTTTATGCTTAGAAAGCATCATCCATCTTAGGTCTCAAAATACTTTATACATGTTGATAAATAAATAAATATAAAACCTCAATAAAGCAGTAAAGTATTAAGGCTGTTTTGTCTTTTTATAAACCGACACCCAATCCACAAGGTCCCACAAGAACAGTTAGGAATTTAACTCAAGACTACCTAATCCCAGTCTTCTATATTAAACACCCAAGCAAGAAAAACCTCAGGTTTTTTGCTAGCAGTATAAAACATTTTCCAGTGTGTTACCATCTTTTTGCATGTAGTATCAGGTAATATGGGCATGCAGCCTCACTATTATTTTCCAAGTCATAAATGATGAAAGAGTAAAACCCATAGAAAAATTAGGAAAATACATCTAGCAGCCAACACAAGCAATGCATAGGAAGTGCTGTAGGCAATTGGGTTTAGAAGTATAAACATCACATTAGTAGACCCATGAGATAGGCATGATGTAGCCACACCTGGAGAGTCACTCTCCTATTCCCCTCCCAACCCACTAACGAAAACAAGTCTGAAGCCAAAATGTGAAGATTCAACTGTACAACATCATTTTTGGTCTCAAAGGCTAACTACATCAAGCAGACATAAAATAAGCTGGATTCACTTCAGCCAAAATATGTTTCCACTTGAAACGAGATCAAGTTCTGTCTAGAAGATGTTAAGATTTTACTAGACGCTGTAAATCTGTTCAGCAGCTGTGGGTGGCACCAGTTTCACAATAAATTGGACTATGGAATAAGTAGGAAAAGTCCTAGGTAAAAAAACTGAGAGCTAAACAATGAAGCAATCATCAATCATTCATGGCCTTTTCCTGCAGGAAACATGTGCTGCTATCATCCAGATATCACAGTGAAATATTCACATTAGTATCTGACTCACAAAATACCAAGCATTTTCATTAGCTAATCCTCTTTCAAAAAAAAACAAAACTAAACCACCCCACAACGACGTTTTCCCAAGAAAAGTGGTTAAATAACAATCAGTTAAATCTAAAAAAAACCCAAAACACCACAGAAAATGCGGTAAATATTCCATTGTATAACAAAAGAAAAAGTCTATATTCCTGTAACTCTGAGGATGCACAAGTCTCCAGCAGCATTTCTAGCCAACAGTTGTCAAATCAATCCTAGGAGGAGGCCAAGGGCACATAGGCAGTGCAGACAGTGGAAACTCACCTGTAGGTGCTCCACCCTAAACATAAAGGGATTTATTCTAACCCAGGAAAGGCAAACCGGCCTTTGGTTTGTGGCCTGTATTAACCTCAACACCAACTACTACAACAAAGAATCCCACTAGAGAGGTCACATCTAATTGAAACTTGCTGAAGGAAGTTGGGTGTTTGATCCAAAAAAAGGCAATAGCTGATTATCAGAGTGCGTTTCAGCAAGAACCTTTCAGTTGATGATGCAGTCACCCAGGGGATTGAAAAATACATATTTTCCAGTCATACCCCAGCAAATACCACCGACTGTAAAGAATCCCCATCATGAAGCTGCCACTAGTCTGATCTGCTAAGGCCCACCCTCTACATCCCTCTGCTCATCTCTTCCTCCTTGCTACACATTCCCACTCTTGTAGGTCTTCCAGAATAATTCCACTTGTCATAAGTACTTAACCTGGTTCTGTCAGAATGATCTCAAGTATTATTAAATTGTTTCTAGGCTAATATGGGTCATTTAAGCAGAACCAGAGTAGAAAGCAACTACACACAAAATCATGCCTGTAAACCTGGGGGAGGAGGAGGAAAGAAAGAGACTAAGGGAGGAGCAGGCTGGGAGAAGGATTCCTTAACCTGGCTCAGCCGCAATTCTTCTGTTTAAAGTCTCAGCAGCCCTGCTAGTGAAACGTGGAGCTCCTGTGAAGACTTCCAAGCATGGTTCTTTCTGATTAGAATAACAACCCTAAGCTTGAGGTGAACAAATCATGGGGAAAAAAGGGAACCCAAAATACCCCTGCAGTTGTGAAAAGAATGTATATTATAAATATAGCTGCCAAAAGGGAAAACAGAACTACAGATAAGCATATAACTCAAAGTTCAGCAGAAAACTGTCTGTTCTGCAGCTGCGACAAGTTTAGAAGAAACAACGCATGATTTCAAAATACTACTTTTCAGTGCAATTCCTTACACAAAAAATTTCTCAGTTGCTTTCAGCGCATGCAAAAGAAGAAAATGCTGTCAACATAAATAGTGCCAGAGAGCTGAACTTTAGAAGATCATGGTCAACATGTTAACATACTTTTCCAAACCATTAGGAAAATGTTATGGAGCAACTTTGGAGCATGCAGCCTGTCTAATCTGCTTACATCCTCCAGTGTGGATTTAAAATTCACACAGACTCCAAACGCCCAATTCTGCCACAGTGAACTGCACCCAAGATTACAACCAGCCTTTCTGATTTGTTGTCAGTAGCACAGGTTCCTACTCCGCACTTTCTGTTTACTAATTTTCCAAACAGATTGCAGTCATACCAATAAAGATGTGTTTCCTATAGTCACAATCCTGCTCTCTAAAAGGTACCTGTGACATGGAACACCTTCAAAAGAAGTCAGATGCAGTTTGGGCAAATTAAGGATGTGTCATGAAGGATCCTTCACGGGACTGCAGCAACTTGCGTGCTCCACGGTCCTCAGTCCCCTCTAGAGGGAGTCCACTAGCTGCTCTGAGGAATGGAGAGCACTGTCCAGGACACTGCACAATCCTTTGACCTCATTCTGCCTTTGTTTCTTTGACTTTAGCTCTGAAAGAGATGCATGATTTTGGGTAAAGAGTATCCTTATCGGATTTGGTTTTCTTCGGAAGTTTCTTACCAATAAGCCTTTCTGCATTATATCATTCTTACTTGGCCTCAAACAAGCAGTTTTACTATTGTTAAAACAAGTAGATCTAACAACATATGTGCATTGAAACCATGACCTATTCCTTATTAAGGACCATGCTAAGCCACCAAGTGGAGAAAAATTTAAGGCTTAACTTCTGAAGGATTCATTCCAGATCTGCATATGCCTCAGTAGACAGAAAAGACCATCCTTCAAAAGCTAAGCTGAACATAAATACACCCCATCATGGCAAGGGAAAGTGATTTTTCCTGTACTGAAAAGATTTGTCAGCTTCACTATTTAAATTCCGAAAAAAAAACAGACCTTAATCTAGTTTTACAAACTTCATGTGGACAGACTCTGCTACCTTCTCTACTCATGGTGGAGGAATGTATGTGAGGAAATTAGTCTAGGACTCCAAATGTAAGGTCATATTTTTCAAAGCAGGGGTCTATTTGTTTCCGTAATGCAGCACAAAAAGAGCTGTGTGACCATGCCAGATTGCTCAATGCAATACTTCCTTTACAGAAATGATATCTCAGTTAAAATAGTTGTATATGTCTTTTCTATAAAGATATGCATACACCTAGTAGTGAAAGAAAAGTTGCAATAGAAAGAAAACATTAAAAAACTCTTCCAAAATTGGACTCCCTTTTCAGTAAGAATATTTTACAGGCCAGAGGAAAAAAAAAATCTCACATCAGAGGAAGGAATACAACAGCAGTTTGAGAATCACTGCTTAAATCAACAATTATTGTTCTTACTTTTAGTGAAAAGTAATCTATTACTTCTCTACAGTAGTACCAGACTACTTAATCTCCTATGCTGGCCAGTAAAAACTACAATCAAGGTTCCTCCTCGTTTTTGCTCATTCATCTTTTATTTAGGGAACAGTGGCCTTCAAGGGTCTGTTCTTCTCCTTACGCCATTTGCTATCGAGGATGTAACTTGTGGAGGAAATAAAAAGGTGCTTTACTTTCCCCTATAGGTGCATAAGGCAAGCAATAACCTAGCCCTACATATGCTATATATTACAAAACCTTTATGCTTGCCCTAAGTGTCTTTTTTTTTCTTTCTTTCTTTTTTTTTTTTTAACACCATATGGTACTATTTATCTTTGTGGGTACAAATAAAAATAAAGACTTCTTGAAACCACATTTGATTTATTCCTGACCACTGTAAAATCAGTAATAGAATACACTGTCAAACCACTGGCATGGAATGTGAATAATGTCTATCCTGCATTCTGAGTTCCCTCTCACACAAAACACACACACACAACTTTACATTAAAGAATGTGAGAGAAGAAGAGTCATGCTGAATTCAGGATTCACTGTTTGCAAACACCAACTATCCAAGCAAATTTTGCAAATTCATTTGCTCTGATAGAAAGTCTGAAGGCATTGACAATGACGGGCCAGAGGACAACAAAAGCTAGAAACATCCTAGAGTCAAAAAACCATATTGTTCCAAAAAGCTGATGTAGTTGAGTGAGTATTTTGACATAAGCTACTGCAACAGTTGGACAATTAACAGTACTCCCTAGGTTACCTGCAGCTATTATCCAGAAGTATGAGGGAGTGGGTGATCAAAAGCACCAAGAAACATACTTAAGCAAGGTGCTGACTCTTCCAGCATTTACCAGTCAGACAGTATTTTCAGAACTAGATCCTACACTATTAAAGCAAATTACTCATGAATCCACAATATTTATAGCTTAGTAGCTGAATATTCATATTATCTCAAAGTGCTTAGATCACTTCAAATGGGCACATGGGAAATTTGTGATGCTCAATTTGTGGTTAGTTACTAATGCAGCAACATTTTGCATTAATGAAACTCCTGATGTGTGTTAATTACTGTACGGCTTGTAACACATTTTTGTGCCTATTAGTTCGCTAATACTTGGAATAAAAATAATCATGTATGACTTGTGCAAGTAGGGAAATGTAAGCCACAGCTCATTTGAACTTAGAAAAAACAGACTATATTAAGAAACCATGCAGTTTCTCACCAGTGTCTCCTGTGTATGAGAAGATGCCATTAACAAGATGCATCAGCACATCTGAGTTCCTAGAAATGAACTCACCTTGGAGTGCCTAGAAATTGCTGTGATCTCAGTTGTTCAGCCACATACAAAGATGCTGCTGTTGCCAGTAGTTCTCTTCTTTCAAGATCCGTCAACTTGTGTCCTAGTTTTCAGAAAGCAGTTAAAAAAAAAAATTAGATATCACAGACTAACACAGGCACAAGAAGTAACAACTACCAGCGAAGAAACTGCTCAGTCCTTTTACTTGAAGTCTACATTTTTTCCTCTAAATTAAGATGAGGCTCAGCATAGCAGTTTCAGAGTTTAAACTGCATGTTTTCATACAGATCAGCCCTACTGCTAACACTGGTATCTCTGTTAAAAACAATTTGACAACTGAAAGAAAAAAAAACCTGAATAATGCTGCAGCATCTTGTTTTCGTTATTGAAATGTCACTGGTTGACATATTATGCCTCATGCTGGTAAGGAATCCATCTGTACGTTAGAACCTACTCAAAATATATAGCATTCTTGCTCAGTACTTTACCTTGCAAAGGCTATAGATCTTCCAAGTAAAAGGGATAATGCTATAGTACAACCCCAGAAATAAATGGGGATAAAACTACATCATCAGCCCTGAGTCATTTAATGCCATTTTTGCTAACCATTAGATTGTGACTAATGGAGTCAAAGTCATGTTTGGCACTTCATAAGCAGAAAATGGCTCACAGCAACCTACGATATGAAGGCAAGCCAGCTAATAAAGGTATGGACAAAAAGGTGCAAACCAGAGTGATCAGAAGCAGGTTTTCTCCAAACCTGGTCTTGTTCCAGAACATGAAGGTTAATTAGAAATTCAATTGTCCACTCAGCAGGCATAAAGACAGAGCACAGTACAGAACTTTGCCCTCTCCATATTCAGGTTAGAAACCAAAACACAGATTTGGTATGAAAAGCTGGTGAATAGGTAGCCAATACTGGTGTCACCAGAGAACAGTCAAAACTGATGTGAGAGAAAGGAAAAGGACAAGTCCTTAGTCCATAAGGTAGTGACAGGAAGTCAAAGCTGACATAGAAGGGGACAAGAAGCGTAAAGCTGAATTGTCACAGAGAAAAAGAGGCAAACTTTATCCTCAGAAGAGGAATTTTACACAGCTGAAAGCAAAAGCATTTCAATAGCCAGAGGGGAGGATAACACAGTAAATACAATTAAAAAAAAAAGATAGAGGTTAAGACTGAAATAATTACCTGAACTCAGTTACAAAACAGCTGTCACAAAGTGCTTTATGTGTATGTATCACAGCAAACGCTATCATCCACGGCAAGTACAGATTTCACACGCAGGGATGGGGGAAGAGAAGGATAAGGGGTTCAGAAGGTTGTATCTCCCTGAACTAATCTGCCCAGGTGGACACGTTTGCTTGCAGTCCTGCAGCAGAAACAAAATTGCACAGCTCCCTTCCACATCTCCATTCTCCCATCACCTCACCACTACTGCATGTAATGTTGATTCACATCCCCCGGTACTGGTCACTAGCAAGTGACAACTTCTATCAGTAGCATATAATAAGACTTAATACAATCCTCAAGAAAATCCAGAGTGGAGCTTCTGAAAAGGACTGGAGCAGGCTTCACAGTAACAAGTGCACAATTTCTAAACAGGACAACTTCTGCACAGAATCCATTATTCCACCAGGCAGATTAAATACAGGTAAAGAGGCTGCTTAGAGTCCACCTCAGCAATGCAATCACGCCATGGTGATCAAACACATTCATTACAGTTCCAGCTAGCAGTACTAAGGAGCTGTCACAGGAAAAAAAAAAGTTGATTTAAAAATAACAAAAGCCAGCAAATCTGCATCAATCTATTTTTAATTTTAGTCCATATTAACATATTCTGGCTAAAGATTACTGCAACTTCCTTTACTCGGTGTTTATTTATCTGCCTCCATACAGAATCTGCCTTCACTTTAACAAACGCATGCAAAAGTACAAATGCTGAAAGGTTGAGAAACTGGCTTGAGAAACAAATTTGATCTTTCCTTTGCCTGTTACTAAAAAAAGTGATTGCAAAGCAGAAGTCAAAAGACACTGAACTTCTGCACTATTTGTGTATATATATACACACACGTAAGTGTATATAATATGCCTTATATAATCATACAATGCAACAACATCAACTATCCAGCTCTGACATGTGCAAATTTTTTAATTGCTTACACGTAGCGAAGCAGCTCTGAGATATTTTTTCCAAAATGTTTTATCTAAAAACTGCTGTTTTGTTTACATGTCTCAGCTAAAGATTTATCAGGAATATATCCTAAAACCTCTGCGTTTCAGTCACCCTTCCTAACACCCATGACAAAGCCGTGTGACCAAAACTGCGTGTTTCCACCTGCTCCAACACACAGTGGTAGTGTAGTACAAATTCATATAAAGGAACAAGGTAAAACTAGAAAGATCCCAATTTGAAGGTTTTATTGCATGACCTTCATCTTGGATTAAATCAATAACCGCTTTTGCACTTGCTGTGCTGCAAAAACTATTTTCTCCCTCTATTTTCAATAAAAATCAAACTCCAAACAGTGAACAAAGGTCAATAATTTGAAACAGGTTAACAACCAAGAGAGTTACATTCACCGCTTCATTATCACAAACATGAAAAAAATATTTATCTAATATTTCTCTATTTGTCACTATTTGCATTAGTTGTGGCACAGATATATCAAGGAGAAAACCAGTGGTGACTGTGGTATCCAGAGTGGGATTTCTGTGAGATAATATAAACTGCTAACAAGAACATACCAAAATTAGACTTCACTCTTTGGCAGTAAAGATACAATCCTACCACAGACTGTCGTTAGCATAACTTCAGAGGCATACCTCAGAAGGCTGATTAAAGGCTGCTTCCTAAGGATGGCAACAAGCCTTACTACCCAAGACAGACTGCTCTTGGTACTGCCTTAGTTCTCTGAACCCCAGCCCCATTTCCCTGCCTTCTGCTCTTGCTCGGCTGCTATGCTCAGCAGAATTTTAAGCAGTTTTGAAGTTAACCTTTCAATTACATTACTATATTTGGAAATACAGGGCCATTCCACACAGTGATACCTTTGTTTCACTTCAAGTATTATTTTACTTTAAAAACTGCCTCTCAGAATCTCAGTTGGGTGTCTCAAGGTGTAACTTCATCAATAAAGATATAACACCATCAATAAAGATATAGCAACGCAGCCTTTCATGTTCACCATGCAGAAGTTCAATCTGATCAGTAACAAAGCTACTTCTGCGGCATTTGTCCAGGTGCTCCCTTGATGAGGAGTGAAATGAGTAACTAGCAAAGGTTCCAGAGCTTTCAATGTGGGAAGTTCCACCATGGCTCTTTCCAGTAATTATCACTGCAGACTCCTGGACTACATGGACATTTCATCTCCACCATAAAATGTAAACCAGCTCCCAAATCTCTCTGCTCAACTTGGGATATACTTCTGCATTATCACTGTCTTCACTGAGCTGAATTACATAAGGTGAATGTAAAAGAGGATTAATTAAAATTAAGTCACAACTAAAGGAGCAGAAGCACTGTTCATATTATTTAAAACTAGACTGCACGCATCTATTACTTCTAAATGACAGAACCATAGTAGGAAGGAAGACAAGAAAAAAGTACTTCTCTCTCATTTCACTGATGTTATGATTGCTTAAATCAATATTATCCCAGCATCCCTCAAGCTGAGTCAAAAGGTTCATGCAATTACTTTACATAACCAACTTCAAATTAAATTACATAAAAGGTCATTTTTGCCTTAACAGTCTCATTTGCATTTTGTCCTAGAAATGTGTTTCCTACTATCAATTACAGGGAAATCCGTTACTTAATATGTGAAAAATGACTGTTTCCTGATTGGGAAGAATAAAAATTAAAAGCAAAATGGGTAAAATAGGAAGTGCAATACAAGTGCAAAACAGAATTCAGATCCATACCCACGCAGGCAACGTTTACAGGATTCCTAGGCTCCATTTTGGCTCAAGTTTTTCCCCAATGGATTTTGAAGTTGACCATTACAGATGGCATGTATAACAAAAGCAGGCTGAGGCAGAAAACCAAGTTGGATGTTACTAAAGTGTTTAATTTCTTCTGAAGTCCAGCAGAGCTTTGCTCCACCCAGATGGTCACAGTAAAAGACAGACAATATTGTCCGAGTATGCAATCTCCAACTATTCAGAATAGTGAAGTATGTCTCTCAGAGAGCTTGTGATCAGCTTATAACATGGATGCATATAGTATACAGAAAGGAAACCCCTTACTATTTTGAATTGTAAGAGGATTAGTGACAGACCAATAAATGTTTTTTGGCTTCATCTGCCAGAAAGAAGTTATTCAAGCAAGCTGTTAAGTCAATTTTTATAATCCAGTAGCTTCATAAAATGAAGACAAAGATTAGATTCCAGTGCAGAGAAGATGAATGGAATTAACAGCAACCATCCTCTCTAACAGTAACACATCCAGGAGAAGCTGCATTCCCCCCTCCAACTTCTAACAGATGTCTCCAGACCTAAAAGTCATATCTACAGTCCCAATTCACCTAAGAAGTGCTTTTGTTCCTAACAGAATCATGGAATGACTGAGGGGGGACCTTGGAAGGTCTTTAATTTATCCAGTGTGCCCCCTTCCCAACAAGCAAGCTCAACATCAAAATCAGACCAGGTTGCTCAGAGGTTTGTGTAGTCAGGACACTGTCTCTGCCACTGTGCAACTCACTGAAGAATCTGGCTTTATCTTCTTGGGCACACCCTCAGAGATATAAGTCTGCCATTAGGTCCACCCTTAGCTTTCCTGTTTCCAGGCTAAACATGCCTGCTTCTCCCAGCCTCTTCTCACAGGTCTTCTGTTCTAACCCCACCACACCCCGGTGGCCCTTTGCTAGACTTACTCATGTTAAATGACATCTTTCTTATGCGCATGAGGGTGTTAAAACTAGACACAGTATTCCAGAGGTGGTTTAATAAGTGTTGACTAAAGTGGAGTAATAATTTCCTCCAGCTCATATAATTATGACAAACACAACAGTATCTAAAAGCCTTCACCTCTGGAGTCAATACACAACTGTAGGAGAAAAGAGGCACTTCCTCTTCATTCTGTATTAGGAATCAGTTAACCTAAAAGATCATCCATCAGAACTTCTGCTCTCCCACTCCATCAAAGTGAGGTAAACGTGCTAGACGAGGGGAAGAATTCTTTTTTCTTTTCTCTGTGTTTTGGTATGACTTCTGCAATAATCCCTTGGAAAATGCCCTGTTTCTCATTTGTGCAGAATGTCTTTCCCAAGGAGACTGACCAAGCATTTGAAATGTCATTTAATAACCAGGAAGAGTGGACCATTAAAATAGTATCTCAATACTAAAACAGTTATCCAGGAAAAGATTAACAATGAAACAGAATGAACCACAAAAAAGGATCCAATGAGTATGCTATGAACCTAAGGACCCTTGAGTTTAATTTGTTCTTTGTCAAAGACTCCTCCTGGATCTTTGTGGGAATGGATATACTTTCCGTGCCTATAAAATAGGGATAGTAGATAGTACATTCCTTTCTCACCAGGCAGGTTAGGAAGTAAAGCAGCATCTTGGGCTGCTTGGAAGGTGTAGAAGGACAGCTTGTCTGGTAATACTCTATCTAGTAGTGTGGGCTACTCCTACATACTTGGCAAACATTTTTATTCCAGAAGCAAAATGCTTGGAGGCCGCTCACAAACGCACACAAGACAGATGTATTTGTTTCACCTGATCTAATCAGTTTTGCTGCACCCACCTTCAGATTCACACTCCTCCCAAAACATGCATGTGTGCTCAGAGCAATAACCCACTCCAGCTGACCCACTGGCAGCCGACATTCTAACTGTCCACCCCTCACACAGACAACAAAAGGGTATGACAGCAGCTGTTTTCCCATACCCTGAGCAAGGTTAGTTTCAGCACAGCAATATTTTAAAATAACTTGCAATAAACAAACTGGGTTTGTTAATGAATGCTTATTTAAATAAGGGAAGAAAGAGTTAAACTCTCATCATGAAAATTACTAAACATTCCTACTCTAGATGTAATTTAAAGTGGGCATCACAGGTTAATGGAAAAGCTGCCAGGATATTTCTAATAATTAATTTTTTCTTAACTTATAGTAAAAGCCTTCTAATAAAGGCCTTATAATGAAACCTTTGAAAACGAGACTGGAAAACAAAGCATCTCTTATTTTACTCCTAAGCAAGACTTTAAGTTAATACTTCTGTTTGAAGAAAAACCCACGTAAGTGGACCAGTGTTTCATACAGTCCCCAGACAGAGCACAACTGACATTCATCACCTACCATCAGTGAAGACCAGTGGCAGCTGTGCAGTTCACAAAAGCAGCACACTGGATTGTGCTCAAGCATGAATGCGGCACTCATCTTCATTGAAATAGTTATTTCTTAAGTTCTCCAAACTTAAAATACTTCTGGTATAAATTCCCACTGTTAACAACAGCACATATTTCTAGGTATTTTCAAATCCCCTTTGGCTACACATTACTCTAATTTTTCAGATTATCCCAGATCTTTTTTTTTTACAGCTACATGTCTCTCAAACAATATTAAAATACATGAAGCTACTTGATTTTCAAACCCTCCTACCAAAGTTTATCCTGGCTATTTATATTAAAACGTTAGCTAAACTGAGCAGAGGACTTAAATTGCAGAAGTTAATTTGCCTTTGTTTCTCTTACTGAACTTCTACCCATCATCTGCCCACCACCCTTGCTCAACTCAGTGATTTTTTTTTTTAAGACAGATGGGCCTGATCCAAAGCAAACTACATCATTAAAAGAGGTCTCAATTACTTCAGTGAGCTTTGAATCAGCACTCTTGACTTGAAACACCAATGCTTTGTAATAATGATATCTGCAATTTTTTATCATTAAGAAGGCTAACGTATACTTGTATTTGACACATGGAAGGAGAGCAAGACTTTTCACACAGCAGGAACAAAGTCTCTTCATTTCATGTGTGCCATTATGAACTGTCACACTATCTCTTCTTGTGTCTTCTGGTGTGCAAAGCCAAAGCTTATGTTTAAGACTGTTAATACAATATTACTGTTTATCTCAGACTGCAACAGTTGCATCAGTGTATACGTGCACACAAATACATACATATACAGTTCAAGTCAGATGACCTCAAGAAAAATTTCTTGTCAATCTGTTTGTAGACCAACAAGTAATTAACTGATTATATAGGTTAACACTGCAATACAACACAGTAAAACAAGAATAAAAACCCAAAAGACAAGAGTGCTTTTCCATAGTCAAAAATACAGAGCAAGAGGTCAGCAAAACCTGTTCCAGCTTCATACAAGTGACCAAGGGCCCCAACAGACACATTACCACAAATAAGGGTAAAATGGTTTACATTTTTATTGTTCCCAGCTGTGCGTGAGGTGAGACCTCCTTTTCATGACATGGTACAAACCTCCCCAACATCTTGCATTCTCTCCTTTCTCCATTCTCTTCTTTGCATTCCTAGCATAGCACTCACTCTGCACATCTGCTGAAGTCCACAAGATTACTTCACGAGCTAAGTCAACCCAAAGACTCTCAAAAAACCCCAACAAAAGCAACATCAATGAAAAAAAAATAGTGGTTTAGGGAACTGAATTCACTGAGAAAAAGGACTGAAAAGTCCCAGAACCATCAAAGAGACAGGATATAGGATTCTGTAGGAAAGTGTCGAGAAAGGGAGACGCACCAGCTAATCAGCCACACCAAGCCTTCGGAGCAGATCAGAGTACCCTCAAGTCTAGACTGGATGAAAGCCAGCTGAGCTACCTGAAGATTAGTTGGTAAGTACACCTTAGCAAAGACAACAAAGGAACGTTTGAGCTTCCACATTCACAAGCCTACTGCCATCCAAGGTGACTGTCTCCTATCACTTTGGTTACAGTCAGGAGACAATAACAAGCTGGATGTATTAATCCCACACGTAGGACTGTATCACAGAGAGTTGACAATTACATCATGATATAAAGTAGTTCTGTGAATGAGTATCTTTTGCATCACACAATGAGCCCTGAGGTAGGAGAAATCTGTTCTGCTCCTTAATGAGACTAGAATTTGGCAAGGTGCCAGACACATCCAAGTCTGCCAATGTGGCAGTGTCATCTCTGAAGTGGAATGAGGATTCTGCCACATTGGATTAATGATGAACAGGGGGAAAGGAATCTCCATGGGATTCATAAAGGACACACAAATAATGAGCTATAAAAGTTCTCTATTTTTTAATAAGGAAGAAGTTCTGCTTGATGCATATTAGCTGAGGTGTGAGGTCTGTAGAAAAGGAAGAGGTTCTGACCACACAGTTCAAGAAAGTATCTACAGAAGACTGGCTGAGAGAGAATCAACCTTTTAAAATTTGATCCTTGTGAAAGGAAATCAATCTATTTGTTTACTTAGATTCCTCTACCACCTAAGTTGTTTGGGATGTTGTAAAGAAACATTTGCATTTGAGTTTATGCTACCCTAGTGTATGAGTTAATCATTTCTAGGTGATGCCCATTACTGTGTGTAATGAGTATTAAGACCAGGTTACTGAAATACTCCGATGAAATGCTGGATCTTCCAGACAATGCTGTGCCAAAGGGTGCTGAGAAAGGGTGCCAAAAGGCAATTCTAAAGATGCTGCATGAACTCACTAGAGAAGCAACAGTATTGAGTAAAGAGAAATCTTGTCTTCAGTTAACAATAGGAGCACTGTCTGTAATGAAGCACAATAACATGGTAGAATTGAAATGATGATGATCATTTTATGTATTTCATATAATGTAAATATTTTTTCTTGACTTTGGATGTACTTAATTTACTATTTTGTCACTACAAGTATGTATCTTGCCTTTTCAAAAGAAAAGAAAGTCACTTCATCATATTATGCATTATATAAAAACTCTAATCATGTGAATATGCAGATACATTTGAAGAAAAAAGGGTAAAGACTGTTTGGGGACATGACAGTCTATAAATATAAAGGAATAATAATCAAAAACACCACCTCACAAGAAAAAAAAGAAAGATTCCCAAAAATAGAACAAACCTTTAAAACCATCAGGGTACACTTCAGGAAGGAATTTAGTGCTGATGTCTCCTTGAACAAAGCGCGGATGGATGATCACTTCTCGCAGTAAAGAAATATTGTGAGCCACACCTGAAGACAAAAAAAAATCAATACAAAATCAGGTAAACATATTAATCATAAATTACAATAGGAAACTGTAAAAATAAGAGCTCTCATCTTTGTAGATTAAATACTTGTTCACAACTTAAGACACCAGAGAACTGTGTAATCAATGCAGATATATAAGTTTTGTTCTGCTCCTGCCTCAAGATATCCTCCTTAAACACTCAGTTTAAGAATTAAACCTTCCAAATCTTCACCTCTCCAAGCCCAATTCAAACACCTAGTTAAGTCACTGTCCCGGTTTGGGCTAAACTTCCTGG
>NW_010390019.1:55818-63503 GCF_000710305.1 Buceros rhinoceros silvestris | reverse complement strand
GGTGGCAGGGGCGGGGGGGGGGGGGGTGTGTGTGCGCCGCGGGTCTTCGTGCCCCCCCATCCCCGACCGCTGCAGCCCGAGCTCCCTCGGTCCAAGCCTCTCTCGGCTGCATCCCACCGCTCTCGGGATCACGTTTGGGGCCGGGGGGGCGAGTCCCCCGGGGGGAGGTTAGCGGGCTGGCACACCTCGCCGCTGCGGAGGTTGGTGGTGTGCTGGGAGGGTCTGAGACTTCGGAGTCACCTGCTTCGGGCCGCTGCGGCATCCCGGCACCTTCCCGGCACCAACTGCTACGCACTTCTGGGTGCTCCTTTCCCCTGCGTTCCTCGGTGATCCAGAGCGCCACGGGACACTTGTTTCTCCAGTTGTTGTTGTTATTTTTTCCCGCTGCAGCCCGAGCTCCCTCGGTCCCAGCCTCTCTCGGCTGCATCCCACCGCTCTCGGGATCACGTTTGGGGCCGGGGGGGCGAGTCCCCCGGGGGGAGGTTAGCGGGCTGGCACACCTCGCCGCTGCGGAGGTTGGTGGTGTGCTGGGAGGGTCTGAGACTTCGGAGTCACCTGCTTCGGGCCGCTGCGGCATCCCGGCACCTTCCCGGCACCAACTGCTACGCACTTCTGGGTGCTCCTTTCCCCTGCGTTCCTCGGTGATCCAGAGCGCCACGGGACACTTGTTTCTCCAGTTGTTGTTGTTATTTTTTCAACTCAGAACTGCAGAATAGAATTTGTGTGCTGCTTCAGGCTTGCAAAACCCCTTGAGGGCAAGGCTGTCCCCCTGCGGTGGTTAAATGGCCTGGAAGGGGCTGTGCTGCTCACCTCCGTGCTGGAGAGCTAGGCTGGCGCTTTGATACGGAAAGGGTGAAGGTGTCTAGGTGACAACGGGACCAGCCTGCCTTTTCCTGACATAACTCATTTTCTTCTGCACTCAGGAAGGGCAAAGACCAGTTTGCCTGCACCCCTGAGCTGCCTGCAGGCAGGTCTGCATACAGGCAGGACCGGTCTGTGTACAGGCAGGACTGGGCAGCAGGATCCCTTGGGTGGAAGAGGGGGTGCTGCAAAGTTCCCTAAAGCATCAAGGGCTTGAACACTGCCCCGTGGTGCTCAGCTGCACTGCTAGGCAGGGATGCTTGTGCCTGGCTATTTTTTCACAGCCTCTAGTGGGTCCTGGGCGGTAGGTAGGACAGGGAAGGCTGCAGTCAGCTCCACGGACATCTCTGGGTGTCTGGAGTTGGGTTTTGGGTGCATCTCCTTCATGCCATAACTCCTGCAAATTAGCAGGGGCTGCTGGGTGAAGGGGTGATGGCCTGTAAGAGTTTTGCAGTGCAGTGGGCACAAAATGTGTGGTCCCAGCTGCCTTCACAAATTATTAGGATGTTGCGCTGTCTGTAGCGAGTGCTAAAGGTAGTTTTTGTTTTAAGAAGCACCGAGTGGCTTTATTGAGTTTGTCTGGTTGGTTCCCCCCACACCTCTCAGCTAATCTGGGTGGGTGTCAGGGCTCGGGTTACGGCACTTAATCCCAGACTAGAGAGAGCCTGGCCTCGTAAGGCTGTAATCTCTGAATTTTGCCATCCTCCCCAGCAGGGCTTTGAGCCTGGGAGGTCTTATTGGTTTCGGATTTTTATTACTACACTGGGGATGCATGAGGATGCAGGGCAGCCCCAGCCAGATGGATGCACGTGTGTGCAGCAGAGCTGCTCTTGGAGCAGGAGCAGGCTGAGATTTGCGTTCAAGAAGATCCCCAGGGTGGTTGTGAGTGAGCAGCTGTTATGGTGGTGCCCTCTCCTAGCTGCTGGCCTAGGCTGGTGGCTGTGATGTCCCCACTGCTGGTGTGAACCCCAGCTTCAAGGGCTTTCTCTCGCCCTGTTGTTGCGTCTCTGCTTGCTCTCTCTTTGGGCACACTACAGCCAGGTCTGAGTTTCTTTTCCGTTAGGGGATGTGCTGGAGGGTTGGCAGTGGATGGTCACAGCCCTGTCATGGAAGTTGGCTTGAGCTGGGGTCTTGAGATGTAGAATGAGTCCATTCCCCTTGTTGGACCGTGTGCCTTCCCAGAGGATGCCCTGGCCCACCCATGCTGCTTCTGTGGGGTGTTATGGAGGTAGCCTGGTATTTCCCCTGCTCTGCTCACCTCACTACCCACAAATACCAGCAGGAGATGGTGGCCTGTGCCATGGGGCTGGGAGATTTGTGCCTTTTAGGGAGTTTGCTTTAGTTGCTGTGGGGTTTTGAGATACAGGGATTTTGGGGATACTTACAGGCAGCTTGGTGGTGGCCTGTGCCTCTGCGGGGTGATCAGCCCTTCTGGCCTGCATAGACATGGGTTAAATCACCCTCTGCTTTCCTGGCCTGGAGATGGCAAATCATCCGTCCCAGGACGGAAAGCTGCCACTCTCTTCATCCAGTGTTAATTTGGTTTGATTCTCAAGTCCATCTTTTAGCAGGATGAAAGCCTGGAAGGCTGCAGAGTTTTGAAGTGCTAGGCTAGATCTTCTCATGGGGCCAGTTTGGGCCCTGTTTGTGGAGAGATTTGATCTGCCCTGGATGCACGCATGGCCCCCCTCATTGTTAGTGCCATCACCGTCCCCTCCACTGGGACAATAGTGCCTTGAGTTCTCCCTGGTAATCTTCCCCCTTATCTCCCTTTTCTTCCGAGGGTGGGAAGTTTGGGAAGAGCCAATTATGCAGATGGAGAAGTGAGAGGTGCTCTGTCAACTGATGTCCCTTTTTGGGGAGTTGGGGATGGGAGGATGATGCAGTGTGTCTCTGAGCTCTTCTCTTCTTGTTTTCCCTACCCAAGCAGCACGAAGAAATTCTGTGGTGGGGTTAAGAATGTTTGGAGTTAAAGGTGGCTGTGGGAGTTTTCTCCCCTGTTGTTCTCTCCAGCTGCTCGGTCATGCCTCCAAGGCTGGGGGTGATGACATGGGGAAGGACAAGGTGGCTGCTGTTTAGGATGCTAGAAGTGTCCACAGCGGGGACTATGGGTGGGTTGGCTGACCTGATGCTTTGGCTCAAGTGAGGCTGTGGAGGAATGAGACATGGTCCCCATCCCTTGGAAATTCACCTCTGTCTTGTTTTTGGGGTGCTCCAATCCAGAGCCTGCAGGCACAGGGCTCCAGAACTTGTTTGGCTCAAGTGTGGCCAAGCATCTGGCTGCTGCTGTGGGTGGTACTGTTGGCCCTGTGGAATGGGAGGGTCCCGGCGAGGGAGGCAGCATTTTTATGTCACTCCAAAAGCACAGCGATCATTAGCAGCTCAGCTTCGGATTTCGTGTAAGCCATGAGGGCCTGCTGGGGCCCACCCTTCTGCTGGTGAGGAAGTTAACAAGGAGCCCCTTCCATTGTCCGCTGCCTGCTAATGGAAAAGAGGCAAGAAAAGTAGATGTAGAAAAGCAAAAGAGTAGAGAGGAAGGAGTTGTTGTGGAGCCAGCTGTGGTGGCAGGGAGTGTTTTGTAAATCAAAGTGCACTCCTAAAAAGAAAACTTAAGCCCAGCAGATACACAGCAGTCAAGCCCTGACTTTTTTCTTTTTTCTTTTTGCAAAGCTACATGATAATTGTCAAATGCAAGGGGTGCTTTGTAAAATAGAATTCAAGGGAATTAGGCAGGATGGAGCAGAATTCAAATTTAAAATTGAATGGGGGTACAGGGCCCCTTAGTTGCCTATTTCTGCTTAACGCAGCTGGAGCTGGGCTTGACAAGATCCTGACCAGAGCTCATGGTAAATGTTTTGCGGTACCGTGTATTAGCCAGATCAATTCTACTACGCTTGAGGGAGTGCAGATAAAATGGCTTAAAGATTTCCCTGCTGAAAGCAATAGTATCATCATTTATGCGGGAGAAGACAGATTTAGTCGCCTGATATTTATTTGGCGATGGTGTACTTTGTGGATTTCACACCCGGGGATGATAGCCAACCTGGTGATGTCAGACATGAGCTGGAAGGAAGAAAAACCTCTCACAAAAAGCGAGTGCTGCTCCTCATCCATCCAGCAGATGAGCTTTGCTATGTGTGTCTGATTTGGTTGTTTTACTCCATGGACCCTTTGAATGGAAAGTGCTTTACAGGAGTAAAACGCTATGTCCTGCTTGCGCTTCGTGGTACAAAGATGGCAGCAGAAGTATCTCTGTTAACATAGGTCATTTCTTTTGGTCCTGTTTTGCCTGTAGGTCGCTCGAACTCCAAACGGAGCAAACATGAGTGCACTTGATTTCACTTCCATCCTCGATTTTCTGGAAACAGCCAACTTGACAGAGATCAACTGGACGTGCAACAATGGCGACTGCATCACGGTCGATGCGACCACATGCCCTGGCACGCTCAACAAAAGTGCCCTGCTATACACCCTGTCCTTCTTCTACATTTTCATCTTTGTCATAGGGCTGGTGGCCAACTCGGTTGTGGTGTGGGTCAATCTTCAAGCCAAAATGACTGGCTACGAAACCCACCTCTACATCTTTAATTTAGCTATTGCCGATCTGTGTGTTGTCATCACCCTTCCGGTGTGGGTCGTCTCCCTCATCCAGCATAACCAGTGGCACATGGGAGAAATCACATGCAAGATTACTCACCTTATATTTTCCATCAACTTATACAGCAGCATCTTCTTCCTGGCTTGCATGAGTGTGGACCGCTACCTCTCGGTCGTCTATTTCACCAATTCCAGCAATCGCAAAAAGAAGATAATCCGGCGCTGCATTTGCATCTTAGTGTGGCTTCTTGCCTTCTCCGCGTCTCTCCCAGACACTTACTATCTCAAGACGGTCTCGTCTCACAATGAAACCTATTGCCGTCCCGTCTATCCAGAGGAGAGCTTCAAAGAGTGGTTAATTGGCATGGAGCTCATCTCTGTGGTGCTGGGCTTTCTTATCCCTTTTCCCATCATCGCTCTCTTTTATTTCCTCCTTGCAAAGACCATCTCTGCCTCCAGTGACCAAGAGAGGAAGAGCAATGGGAAGATCATTTTCTCCTATGTTGTCGTGTTTCTCGTCTGCTGGCTGCCCTACCACGTAGCCGTCCTGCTTGACATCTTCTATAGCCTTCATTTCATACCTTTCAGTTGCCAGATGGAGAATTTCTTATATGCTACTCTTCACATCACTCAGTGTTTCTCTCTAGTCCATTGCTGTGTCAACCCCATCCTGTACAGCTTCATTAACCGCAACTACAGATACGAGCTCATGAAAGCCTTTATTTTCAAGTACTCTGCCAAAACTGGTCTCACCAAACTTATTGATGCTTCTAGAGTGTCGGAAGCGGAATACTCTGCTCTGGAGCAAAATGCCAAATGACTGCAACCCCACAAAGGAACCTCCTTGACTCTCTGACCTTTGTTTTTTGCGTGTTGTGGTTTTATTTTATTTGGTTTTAACCCTCTTTTCCCTGTGCTTGTCATGAACGGGGCATGAATTTCAGCCTACAACAGAGAAATAGCGAACTGTAACTTAAGAGCAGAATCAGGTGCAAAATGGAAGTGGTACCAAAATGAAGCCTTTTGGAGGTGTTTTGTTTGATCTCCTCCTAGCCTGCTGTGGACTTCTGTCTTTGCAAACAGCAGTGACTTCCTACCAGGCAGAGCCATTGTGTACCAGAGGTAACACACATTTCCAGGATAAGCTTTTTCTTCCGCGTCTAGATTCCCTCTTGTCTCTTTGTATATGTTATATATATAGTGCGTTGTATTTAAAAGCTCAAGACTTTATTTTCTGGCTCTTGGTGTACCTTATACAATTGTATTTGAAAGTGAAATATATTTTTATCATGTATTTGAAGTATATTGCTGATGAGTGTATCCAGAGTGCTGTAGTCTGAGTGTTAGGTTGGCACGTGGTTTCAGCTACCATAGGTAAGAGGATGCTGATAAATAGCAGAATGAAAATGAGCTCTTAGGTGCGTCCTTCCTGGCTGGCACGTAGTTTTATGGGTCATACCCATGTGTCTGGAGCATGACATGTATGTAGAGTAATATAGTTACCATCACGTTAAAATTAACAGTATTGTAAGAGTGGTTAACTCCTATGCCCGTACTTCACAAAGCCGTATCCTTATGCACAGAATGAATGATCTTACTTCTGAGAGTCCTCTCTATTTGTAAGTTATTTTTGTAAAATAAAGATCTGGAAAAAAAATTAGTCTGTGCCTACCAGTGGTTTGACTTCGCTGTCCTCCTCCTCCGTAGGGACAGAAAAAAAAAAAAAAAGAAGACATCCCAAAGCCACCTTCTCTCCTTTGTTTGGTGCGGGAGCAAACAGCTCAGTGTTTTCCTGATGGTTGTTGATGGTGGGCAGAAACCATTGAATGGAGGAATGTGAGACGGCATCAGTGTGTGGGGAGAGGGGAAGGGGTGGGGGGAGTGGGTCTGCGGGAGGCTGTGCTGTTCAGGAAGGTTGAGCTGATGAATTTACAAGGTGGAAGCTGTTGGGAGGGATGAAAGGCTGCATTTGTAGCTTAGAAAAAAACATGTAGAAGAAAAATAGGGGAGTTTGCCAATGGAGTGGCTATTTGGACTAATCCGGGTTCAGTCCTCTGTGGTTGTTGCCTGGGATGGAATTTGGGGGTTAGCAGCCCTGACAGTATTAAGTCCTGCTTTATCTCCTCTTCTCTTTGTTCTGGTTCGCGCTGAATTTGCAGTGCCTTACTGTCAAAGTGCGGGGCAAGGCTCAGCCGCTGCGGGATGTACGAAGTACATCTTTAAGCCAGAGAAGCTCTCAAATCGTGGTTGTCTTCATCTTGGGACGAGGTAACAAATGTTAAATCGACCATGTCTCTCAGCTGTCACTGACTTGCTGTTGCTGGTTTGTGTGTTGTGCAGCTCCAGCACAGTGCTTTGCTGTGGAGGCTACATTTAAATTCCTGTTGAATCAAAGCATGCCCTCATCCCTCTGAGATCCCAACAGCCAAACCATTTCCTAACAACTGCATTTTGTTTGTTTCTGCAGATTACATTGCTGCCACCTCAAAGGCGATCCTATAAAAATAGATGTTGCCCAGCAGTACAAAGTCTACGGTCCCCTCCCTGAACTTGGTGTTTCTAAAAAAGCTGAGCTGTGGCTTGGTTTGAAGCAGCATAACTATTTCACTTCAGGTTCCACCTTGGGTAGTGTGTTGCATTCATGTGATGCTGTAGCTGGTTTGGAGCTTTGAGTTGGCAGAAGCTCACAAATTAATTTTTTTTCTCCTCTCTCTGCAGTTTGGTACTTGCAGTATTACGTCAACTCTGGAGATATCCAGGGGGTGTTGAGTGTTCAGGAGGTCTTGCAGACCCACTGCGTAGACCAAACTGATAAAAGTCACCAGGCCTTGGGGAGGTGAAAGGTGGTGGGATGATTCCTTTTCAAAAAGTGGGGTCAAACAGAGAGAGCAGGTAAAGGTCGGGACCACAGCCCTCACTGTCAGCTGTAGCACTGCACACCGAGGTCCTTCCCAGCTCCTTGCATGGGGAAGACCTGGGGCTGAGTACCCACCTTGTCTCCTGAAAGGACAGTAAAAGTCACCAGGCCTTGGGGAGGTGAAAGGTGGTGGGATGATTCCTTTTCAAAAAGTGGGGTCAAACAGAGAGAGCAGGTAAAGGTCGGGACCACAGCCCTCACTGTCAGCTGTAGCACTGCACACCGAGGTCCTTCCCAGCTCCTTGCATGGGGAAGACCTGGGGCTGAGTACCCACCTTGTCTCCTGAAAGGACAGGTGGAGCTGGGAGAC
>NW_010390019.1:35698-55661 GCF_000710305.1 Buceros rhinoceros silvestris | reverse complement strand
GGGTGCACGAGGTCCTTTCCAGGGAGCAGCACTACTTGTGTGGAGGTGGGTGGCCGTGACTCTGAAGAGGATGGTAGTGGGCAGGTGATGTGAAATCAGCAAGGGCAGGACAGCACAGAGGGATGGAAGGATAGTGTTTGTTTCTCATTGTTGCCTGTTTCTTGTTAGGACTTGTTTCCATACAGAAAATTCTCCAAAAAAATTAAACTTCGGCACAAGTATAATAGAAAAATCATATATGTGTGTTCTAGGAGCCTTTCTTCATGGCTGTGTGAGACACAATACCCCAGCTGGTGTTTGCACTGAGACCAAAAATGTGGGTTTGGACCCCTTGGAGTCCCTTGGAGGGAATTTATCAGTGGATAACAGGTGAGTGAAAATCCACGTCCTCAGGTAGATGTGACTGCGACTTACAGGGATTGATGTGACAGTTGCTGTCACCTTGTTTGGCCATATGTCCTGGCCAAACAACTGGGGGACTTAGAAAGGGTCCTTGCTTCTTCCTGCTGCAGCGTTGTGGCTTTGGGGCAGGACCGGTGTCCAGGGAGCTCCCTTGTTCCTCTGACAGCTACAGGTGTTCATGGGGGTTCTGGCCTTGCCTTCGCAAGTGGCTGAAATTCATGATTTTAAGGCTTCAGTGGGGAATGAGCAAAAATCAGACGTAATCCATGCTGGAGCAAGTCCTCCTGTTTTCGTGGCTGAACACATCCCAGTGCTGTCACTCAACGTGCCTCAGAGGCAGCCACCAAGCAAATAAAAATACGTCTGCTCAGTGAGAAAGGAATTTTTTTAATATATACAAATCGCAGTCCTGCTTTATTGTTAGTTAAACACAGATTTTCTTTTATGAGCCATAAACAGCATTCAGGTGTAGCACAGTGACTTTAAAGCAGCCTCTCTGGCAAACACCTAGATACTCTATTGCAAGAAACGCCGAACTGGCCTGTTTCTCCTTCAGCTAATTCATCATTTCAGTGCTGCTGACTTTAGATAGTGGCCTTTCATGAGCTCACTGAGCATAAAAGCCATTTAAAGTTCCTTAAGAAGCAAGAAATAACTCAGCTGTGAGCAATATTGAAGCACGTGGCAGCAGCAGTGCTGCCAAAACCAGCTCTTACGCTGTTTCAGAGAGCTTCTTGATGAGAAGAGTTGGACTAGTACTTTGAGAAGTGATTGGCTGTGGGGCTGAGCACGGCACGAGACAATAGGGATGGGTTTTTTGGGGGGAACTGATGTGTACAGAGCCCCAGTTTTACTTTTAGCCTCCCTGCTCCATTATGGTGCGTGGCTAAAGAGCATCTGAGCCAGAGTCTGCTCTGACTTACACCCCGGATTAACAGTAGGCTAATGCTGCTGGTTTAAAGGGAGCTCTCCAGGGTTTACAGGGCTTTTTATAAGTAGGATCAAGAATTTTAGCCATAATCCTGTGCAAATGTATGGGTGTGAGTGCAGATGTGTGTGTCTGCATCACTAATGCAGTGTAATACCCACGTACAGCTCTAAGGCAAAGATGTAATAATAGCAGCACAACAGACAAGAACAACGTGAGTTTGCTTTTGCAAAAGTACTTGCATTAAAGGGTTATAATATGATTCAAACCAGGCTTCCAGAGATCCTGTGATGGATCACCCAGCTGTAACCCTAAAGCACGTGGCTGATTCTTCTAACAGCTGCTGCCACGAGAAAAATCCATCTCCTTCCATTTTGGTAGTCGCTGTTTGAAAACAATTCACTTTTTTTTCATGTAAGTCTTGATCTGTTTGGGTTTCTGGGGATACGTGGCATACGTGCAAGGCCTTAGCTAAACGTCTCTATCCTGTAGATGTTAAACTTCAGAGTACCAAAGGGATACCAACATCCAGGGGTGCTGGGAATCCATCGTACTCAGTCTTGTGGCTATTGAGCAGGATGCTCTTCAGCACTGGAGCGAAAGCATCAATATCAGATCTTTGTGGTGATTTCCCTTACCCAGCAGCTGTAAATCTTTAGAATCAAGTGCTGGGAAACCAACTGGACCCCCAGCAGATGCCAGTGGGCTTAGCTCCAGCATGAAGTATGGAATCAGTGCAGCCCAGCGGGTCCGCTTCAACAGAGGGTCTGGGCCGCTGTGCATCGTATGCTTCTTGACATCATCTGGTTTTAAGCCAACTCTGATGGATGCTTTTGCCTCTAGGTTGGGGGGTGGGGGGAACCCAAACCCCCATCATGCTTGCTGTCCATACAGTGCTATTGCCAGACTAAAGCAAAAGAGTTTAAATTACATTTTAACAGAACAATCCCGACAACAGCAAAGGTCAGGAAACTTTTAAGTAGGGTCACCCTATCGATTGCAACAGTGAAAGGACAGACATCAAATACTTTGCCATGAAAGGATGAAAAGAAGTAAATTCAGCATGATATATTGAAACCCAAGTCTCTTTCATATGGTGCAGAGCCTCTGACAGAGCAGGTTTACTGTTCAAGCTGAGATATGTTGCCTTGCCAACATACATTCTGAGTTACCCAAGCAGATTTAATGTTTTTGCAGTACTGACTTTTCCCTTTTTGGGGGGACACTTTGCTTTTTCTTTGCAAAAAATTGTTGCAGAAGATTTCAAACCTACCTAGGAAATGACCTTAATCAATTTAGTTCCACCGATGAGTATGAAAACTCAGATCTTTCTTTTTGCTTTCTCTAAACATTGTCGTGCTTGCATTGAGTGGGGTGACCGAGTCGCAGCTTGATAGAAAAGTGTGTTTTGTTTGTTGTTTTTTTTGTTGTTTTTTTTTAATCCATCCAAGTGGCAGCTTTGTTTTGTCCAGAAGGATTGACGTGACTGACAAGTGTTTTGAATTTCTAAGCTGCAAGGTCTCAAAATGCATGAAAAGCGAATGACACACACACAAAAATGTAAATCTTTGGAAAACAAGCACCAACTACACACACACAAAAAAATAACAATTCTGCAAAAGGGTGACAGATGCTGCATTCATTCTTTCCCCCTCCACCACCCCTTTTTAATAAGCCAGTGTTTCTGGGCCACCTACAGGCACATTTATGTCCTATGCATCCCGATTCCCCACTGCACAATAAGCCAAAGTCACGGTCATCGTGCATCAGGGTGGGTGTCTCTGCGTCTCAGAGTTATGGCTCCCATTGCCACCAGCTCGACAGGATCTGTGGTTCCCATCAGCTCCATATCGTTTGGGGTGACACTGTGGGTCTTAGTGCGATGGATGCACAACATGTGTGCATCATTATTTAGGGCTTGGGCTGCAGGACTCCCAAGAGTGAAACCGTCAAGCTGGGCTGTGCAAACGGAGCTGGAGGCAGTGCTGGTCCCACAGAGCTCACATCCCATCCCTCTTCAAAGTAAGGTGGGCCTGGTGTGCACAGGTTGCTGGGACTGAGGCATCCTGTGGTCTGTTCCCAAACAAGCTCTGCTGCAGGCTGCTTTGGTTTTGGTCTGTTTCCAGAGAGCAGAAGGTGTGAGAGGGGAGGAAAGTCACATTTCTGGTCTCGGACCAGACCACCTCTCCTGACCAGTGAGCTGGCCTCTCCTTTCCTCCAGGCATCCCCTTGCAACCTTGTTGTCACTTGCTCTCCTGGGTAAAAGCTGGAGCAAAGTGGATTTGCTCAGCTTGGGGTTACCCATGGCAGCCATATGAACCTCCTCTGGAGGGCATTTTAGTATTTTTTGTCTCCTTTAACTAATGATTGCTGAAATATCTGAGAACACAGCACCTGAATGCAGGATGTGACTTCACAAAGCAGGCCCTGTGGCACGGCCACACTCTCTCCTTTCCATACGGTCTCATTCTAAAACCCATGCAGGATGAAAGGTGCAGGAATCCTGCGCTGTGCGGAGGGTGTCGAGCTCTTGAAGTCACGGTCCAGAGCTCTTGTCTCTAACCCAGCCACGTTGTTCCAGTGGCTGGCTTGAATTTCAAGGTTGCCCTGGTGCTTTGGTGGGAGGTGGGGGTGGCAATTTTATAAAGATGAGTGGTGATGGAGAGAAAGTTTTTCTTCTCATTTCCTGTCCTGTCTGGCCCGTTGAATGTGGTGGATTTGGTTGAGGAGTTTGAAGGAGTGAGGGAGGCAGTCACTTGAAAATGCTGATTCTGCAAGCTCCCAAGAGCCACCGGCCGCTGCTTCCTCTTGGTTCAGCTCGACCGGTTCATCATGGGCCTGAGGTGGCTACTTTGATGGGAAGTTGGCTGGCAGAGGAGAATCTATACCTTCCCTTTGCAGTGAATCAATAAAAAGCTGGTGTGTTTCCGGGAGAGAATAGCCCTTATTGTAAGCCTGGAGAATAAAACAGCAAAGGGAGAGAGAGAGAGAGAGGCTCTTCCCCATGCACGCTCCAACTCTCTTGGCTGAGAGGCAGCTTTGCTCTGCACGTCTCGGCCACGTTTGATTTTGGCATTACTCGAGGCTTTCAAATCCTTGCCTGAGAGTTGTGTCTTTCCATGGAGGTGGATGCCAGGCATTGTTTGTTCAATCCGATTGCAGAATGAGGGTGATGGAGCCTAGGGAAAGGATGAAAAGTAGATGTTCAGTGAGAACAGCAGCAGCAACCCCAAGCCTCGATGTCTTGAGCTGTGATGCCTTGTCATGAGCTGTTCTCTGTGCACCATCTCGGTGCTGCCTGTCAACGCCGTCACTGTTTTTCTCCTAGTGATCTCTTGGTCCTGATCCTGCAAAAGGTGCTTCAGGATGAGAGCCTGTTTTTCAGACACTCTCCGACAGGTGAACACCCTGATTGTCTCAGAGGGGTGACTGCTTGGCTCAGCCCTGCAAGTCTGGATACAAACCTGAAGTGCATTAAACCTTCCCCAGAGGGGCAGCTTTCACACTTGAAAATCTTTGAGGCTTCCAGTGTTTGCTGCTTCCAGTCAGGCTGGAATCCAAAAGTGCAAAGGCCTATGAAAATGATTAATAAAGAACAAAAACCAGACCCTAAGACGAGTTCAGCCCGTGACTCCTCTGAAATCGCACAGCTGTAGAAGTCTCACGCTTTACTGAAGTGTATTTGCACTTGTGAAGGTGAAAACCCATTCTTCAAACTGGATTCAGCCCAGGTGCTGTTTGTATAAGGGTTAAGAGCATCCACAGGTATAAATTGCTAGTGTCTATCAGCATCAGTGGGTTACGCTTCTTTCTGTGGCTGGGGAGTCTGGTCCGGGCAGTTCGGTGGGAGTGAATGGGATTTACTTGCAGGGGCGTGTAAGTGTTTCTGTACATGTAGCTGCCTCCCCGCAGTTTGCTGCAGTTCTTGATGGCAGCATCCTTTGTCTTATGTCAGTGAGAAAGTCTCAAGCACCTCTTGGCCTGGATTTCTTTGTATGAAGCTGTTTTATTCCCATCTACCTGTAGTGTGTTGGACCTGGAAGGTGTTTGAGGGAAGGGGAGACTGTTTCACATTTGTACCCTCTGTGTTGTGCATAAGGAAAGTCTACACAGGCAAAGACACCTTTGGGGGGGGTGGGGTGGGGTGGGTATAGCCCCCAAAATGAATTGTCATCATCAAGAATATCAAAGGAAGCAGATGCCTGGGAGTCAAGTTTTGGTGACAGTTTAGCTTTGGCTGGAAAGCAGCCCTGGCTTGAAGGGTTCTTCTCTTTGGTCATGCATCTTCTGATCCATTTCCATGTGAATTCCATGTGACAGCTCCTGTGAATAATGGGACATCCTGTTCATCAGCGACTCGTTGCTGGACAATGAGGGACAATGTCGCTGGAGAGGGATGCCCACTCCAGAGCTACAGGTAGTGCATCTGTGCTCATGGCTTATATCTTGGCTAGAAACCTTGGCCTAGCTGAAGCCATTGGAATGTCACTGACAAATGGGAGCTGATCTCTGCTCAGCTAATCCAGCGCTGGATTCATCAATGCAGGTAAAACTCAGCCGAGATGTTCTGCTGGATTGCCTTGACTCTACTCTTTGTGTGTCTTGTGTGGTGGTCTTCACCTCCTCAGCAAACCTGAGGCTGATTTGTGTGCTGTGTTTCTATCAGTCCCAGGGGCCTTATCTCTGCCTTGCACCCGGGAACAGGACTCTGTCCTATCTGTGGTGCTGCAGGTACAGCTCCGCATGAGCCGGCATCTGAAATCCAAACAGCAGGCCTGGTAGCGAGCCTGAGGTCTCCACTCGTCTTTTTCCTTGCAGGTCCCTTCCAGTCTGGGGTCATTTCTTCGGTGCCCTTTACAAACATGCACAAGCGATGATGCTTTGTAAAAGCTATCTTGTAGCTGTACTGCTAGGGGAACAAGAACGACGTGGGTTTCGAGTCAGCTCCCTCTCTTATGCACTGATGGTCTTGCTGCCTGTGGCACTCCTACAGCTGAGATGAGGTTCGTAGGAAGTAATATTTCTTGTTAGATTAGCTGATAGATTTGAAGAAAAAACGGGTAAGTCATTCCTCAGGCTAAAAGCGTATCTTTTCCCCCTGTTGTATCAGCGCCAGTTTTTCCAGTGGTATCTGTGCATCACGTGTAGCCAGCTGATAAAAGACACACGCTGCGCTCCCTATGCTATTAAACACTGTGAGACATTGCAGGAGTTATATGACTGTACAATTCTTACTCACCTCTGTGTGAAAGCCTCTGAAAGTCAAAGTAGATGATCCTTGCTTGGACAGGGGCTTCACATCTGTACTCCATCGTTTACTAATTCAGCTGCTTACAAACACATGAAAGTCTCTTCTCTTGGGAGAAAGCTTCCCTGGAAGCATGTTCCCCAGGATTGCACACAGCCCTCTTCCAATCCACATTTGACAGACCGAACCTGCTTGTGAAACTCTTCTAAGATAATACTATAGCTATTTGAAGTCTCTTGTTTTATAGTGTAATCCACTTGCTTCCCCCCACCCTGGCTGCAGGAGCACCTAGTTGTTTCTGTGCAAGCCTAATATGGGTTAGTAATGTATCATGGGGTAAAATTACCAGTTTTCTCAAGTGCCAGACATTTGGAAGCATCTGGTTAGCTAGAGAAGTACCCAGCATGGACAAATCATATTTTAAAAGCCTGTAATTTTCTTTAATCTGCTTTTATTTTATTTATTTTTCATAATCTTCTCAGCTGGCTGTGGAAGAGGGATTGCCAGTGAAAGCCCAGCCCGGCGGATGCTCTGCTGGAAAGACAAGAAAGTAGTGGAAATGCTCTGAATTCACTTTTATACCTCGTTTACTAGGGACTGCGTTTAGAATCTGATTCTTCAGCTAAAGTGGGTTTCCTCTTACTCTTTTGGCAAAGGAAACATTTTGCACAGGGCTCTTGTCAAAGCATCTGCTCCCTTCAGCTCTTTAAGCTATGCTTTGTAAGTGCGTAGTATAACATTGTTTATACAGTAATTCCCTCCTCATTCTCATGATAGGATGCTCTTTCTCAGTTGCACATACCTTTGCCTGTCAGGACTGGAGTTTTCCAGTTGAGGCCTCTGCCTTGGACTGCGTTTTTCTGGAGAAGTACCAGCTCAGAGTGAAATAGTCATTTCTGAGAATGAGACTGTGGAAAACCAAATAATTTGGCCCACGTTGAAGCAAGCCTGGCTCTCTTGTGGAAAGGCAAGGGGAAAAGAAGGCAAAATGTATTAGAGCTTTTCATTTAATTCCCTGACTATGCCTCTACACCGACCATGAATTATCTTACCACTCTCTTCCTCTGCACCTGGGAATAAGGGCAGGACAGTCCTTGCATTCATGCAAGCCTAAGGGCTTTGGCCCGAAAGAGGTGGATGGCCTGTCATCGAGGAGAGCTTGATCTCCAGTTTGGTGGCTTCCAGTAGGATGACAAGAAGCAGTGACCTGGCTGGAAACATGACCAGTTTGCAGTTCATGCTTTTATCATGTTTGAGACCATTTTTGTTTTTTAAAAGACAGATCATATCACAAAATAGAAGTTACATGGTTTGCAGAACCTGTAACAATCTAGATGACCTAATCATGCTGGGGTGTGCCTGGGGCAGTACATCCTCCTAAAACCGCTGGAGAAGCAAGGTTGCCTGCTAGAATGATGGAGCTGGTTCCGTTCGGGCAGCAGGACCTGCAGTGGTCCAGCAGGCAGCCTCGTTTCTGGCAAGGAGCAGCACCAGCGAAGAACTGGTGTGGCTGTTGGGGAAGGAGCATCCAAGCATCGTAGATGACGGGTTGCTTGGACTGCCGGGCCACCTCCAGCCTAGGACTTGCAGTTTGGGAAGGAGAGGATGGTTCCCTTTGCTACTGGCTGCTGAGCCAGGCCATCCAGTGTTTGCAGGTGGGAAGATCTGCTCCGCCAGTGCATGTGTTTTGGGTTCATTTTCCTTGGTATTGTAGAGGGGGGAGTCAAGCTGTTGATTATTAGGAACTCCATAGGAATGGTCCCTCAAGGAGGTTGCTTCTGCGAATGGGTGCAAGCTGGAGTCATGCACTGCACTCCCCAGGCTCCAGCAGCATTGATGGGGAGGCAAACAGGCTGGGGTGCAGTGAGCTGGCAGGCTGCTATCCCCAGAAGAAAACCATGGCATTTTTCCCTCCAGGGTAGCCCTGAAAGTGAAGATATTCAGAGCTGAAAAAAAAAAAATCGCATGCTTCAACCTGTAACACACAACCAGTAAAAAAAAGTAAGTACCTTTTCTGCCCTCGTATTTGCTTGAAAAAGACTCCAAAAAAAAAAAAAAAAAAAAAGCATGTTTACACGACCTAGACCCCTGGCCTGTTGTCTGTCGGTTGATGGCCATTTGAACTCTCCCAACAGGTTGTCTGTCTGTACGTGATAAGGTAGGAGGGTGTGAGTGGGCTGTTATTGATAGCTTCTGGATGCTCCGTGTCCTGGGGATTTACGCTGGGCGATGATGCAAGGGGACATCTCCCTGTGGAACATCCTTTATGTTCAATTCACAACTGATTTGCTTCGAACAAAGACGTGTGTAATCTGCATGCAAAAAGCTTGCAGGGGGACAGGGGCTTGGCCGGCTTCAGCAGCAGGATCCCATCCGATCCCATACGTGTGCACAGGGTAACTGGATGGGCTCGGAAAGGCTGCCTTGGTGGCAGCCCAGCTTCCAGGGAGAGCACAAGAGGCAGCTGACTCCCAGAGCAGGTTTGGCAGCTGAGGACTGAAAACTTACTAGATTAGCAGGTCCTGCGAGTCCGACTCACTAGGCAGAATTTGTCTGATCTGATTTCTGCGGGGTTTGATCTCTATATAGCTTGATGCAAAGGGTGGCTGAAGCCTGTGAAAGGTCATTATCACTAATAATAGAAAGTGAAAATTAGCTTCTGTGATGCTGCCCATCCTGGGACAAAGGCAGGAGCAGTGTTTGGGGGATGCAGAGGCTGCTGGGGCAAGGAGGAAATTCCTGAAGTTTGCAGGCATGTGAGTAGAAAGGCAAAGCAAATGTCCAAGCTTGTGTTAGACGCACTGTAGCAGGAGACATTTTGTGAGCAGTGACGTGATGCTGTGTCTGTAGCACCTGAGCCATGTGCTCAAACTGGGATGCGTGCACGCCTGTGCCTGCCAGGAGGGTGCTGCCACCTCTCTTTGCCCTGCACTTTGCTTTGGTGGGATGAGTTTGTGTGCTGAGCTGCCTGCAGTGCCTCACAGGGTGGGGAGATGGGGAGAGAGGTGTGGCCTTTCCTGCCATAGGAGTGGTGATGGAGGGGACCAAGCCAGGGAGGAGGATGAAGAGAGGTTGGAGGATCTTACAACCTTTGAGAGGGGCTGGACAGAGGATGGGGGCTCTGGCCGCTTTCCCTAGCTTTTGCTGTTCTGTCCCTTTCCATCACAGCCCTGACCCTGTGCTGATGCTGGCAGGAGAGAGGAGTTGGTACCCCAGCTGTGGTTGCCTCTGGCAACATCTTCTCCTGCCTGTATGCATGTGCCCTTCAACCCTGAGTCTGCTGGTGTAGCAGAGTAAAAGGAAGGTGTTCTGCCGGGGTTACTTTTGTTCTGTGTGAGCTGACCTTTCCCAGTTCTCTCATATGTTAATTAATCTGTCCCATGGAAATCTTTATGTGCAAGGGCAGTCGTCAGCAGAGTATTTAGGCCAAGTACATTAGAGAAAGGCAGGAAGAACTTCTGATTGTGCCCTATCTGTAGCATAGGTGTTAAAGATGGGTTTGTGAGCCAGTCAGAGAAGAATGCTAAGGAAATCCTGTTTGGGTTAATCTTGTTTAGTTTTATAATACAAACCAGATGGCTGGCCATCTGGTGCTTCTTGCAATCAAATATCTCACAATTAACAGTAATTTACTTGCCCTGAGACTTCCATGATCTTCATGTGTGTTTTTTTTTTTTTTTTTTTTTTTTTTTTTTTTTTTTTTTTTTTTCCTTCAACCTGAGCATGTGTGGTCCTCTTCTAGAGCAGTGCTAAGCGTAAGCCTAGCCCTGGAGCTGCCTGAGGAAACTTGTGATGGAGAGCAGTGCAGGGCTCCCAGGAGGCATCTGCTGGACCTTCCACTTAGCACCCTCAAAACCAGAGGTTGGCAGCGTGTCTTCTGCTTTGCATTCCCTGGAGGAACCACGTTCAGGGCAAGCTAAGTGAATCTCAGTATGTAACCTACATATGTGCCATTGCAAGAGATGTAAGGTAACACTGAAGGGGAATACACAAATTAGATCTGTGCTTTCCACCAGGCTATGAGATTTCTCCAGGGCTCAAAATGATTACAGCTAAAGCGAATTTTCTTCAGCAGTTTAAGTTACAGAATGTAATTAAACAAGATGCAAGAGATCCTCTCTCTAGGAAAGCTTTCTGAGGGAATTAGCAGCAAAACTGGATGTGGAATAAAACCCCCAGGGCAAATACACTGTTATTCCATGCAGTCTTTCCTCCAGGAGACCGAGACCCACAGGATTCATCCCACTTCACCTGTTCAGTGGTAATGCCAGGCGTGATGGGCAATTACCAGCTGCAGAGCTAGGCACTGCATTGCCAGCTCATCTAGGGTGATCCCAAGGATGAGTTTAGACCTCTGTGACTTGTGAGGTAACAACGGTGCCTTCTATTTCTGATCACACTGATGAGTTTGCAGACAGGTGGTGGGAGTGTCTTGCCTTTCAGGGTAATGGGAGCCATATCTGACAATGCTGCATTTTTAGTGGTGCTGGTGCTGCTGAAAACGGCACTTCTTTTTCTGCTAAAAAAACTAATCTGCTGGTTCAATTACATTATTTCTAGAGGTGATGCTGGCGGTCTTCAGTACCTTCAGGTCTCTTTTGAGTATGTCCTTCTCCAATCACCTCTGTAGTTCGGTAGCATTGATACTGAACGTGAATGAATGTATTCCAGATGAGAGATCTGTGTGCTAGTAGATAAAAGCTCTCCCAGGCATTCCTCCGTGATTACTAGCTGTTTACTATCTTAATGTATTTTTGCTAGCAGATGAAGAGAAATAACAGAGCTCTTCCCCTCCTCCCTGACGAAATCACTAGCTTCATAGGCACTGTACTAGCTTCACCAGGGAATCACGTCTCGGAGCTAAAAGATGTATTCTAATACCAGGGTATGTTAAACTGCAGCTATGCTCCCTCCTCCAACTTGTTTATTTAAATAAAGATGAGCCTTTTCAGGGCGAGAGCTCGTTTTAACAGGGCTCCCAAAGGGGGCTTTGGGCCATTGGTGGGATCTGCAGAGCTGGCCAGGTGTAGGGTTTCATGCTGCCCCAGCTGCCAAATGATCAGATCTCAGAGGGTGAAGCTCAGGAGCGGATCTGATATCCATCCAGAGCAGCTCACCACCCAGTCTAGATACTGGCAAAGTGATTAGTGGAACAGCATGAATGAGCACACAGGCCAATAAAATGGTTGTTAGAATTAGAGCAGTGGAAAAATGCTACATGTCATGACCCGGCACCTTCATACATGAACATCTCTAGGCAAGTGCTGCTCAGCTCAGCACAGAACCCGTTTTGGAACCTCTCCACCCCGTTTCTCTGTTTCCTTTTTCCCCTCTTTCCTGGTGGACCAGGGCAGACTCTTGTCCTTCAACGCTTATTTTTCCCCCCCCCAGTGCAGTCTGTATCTACAGTATCGTTTTCAGAAGGATGAGGATGCATGTTCTGATGATTAGGGCCTGTATCTGGCAGGTAACTGCACGGAGAGTACTTTCTTTTTCCTAGGGTATGTGCCATTTTCAATGTCACTAGCGATGTGATCATGAACTTTGGCTGACCCAGCAGGGCTCGTCACCCCCTTGGTGCTGCTCACCAGGCTGGGAGAAAGCCTGACTGCCCAGCAGACCTCTGATGGGGCTTTGAAGGATCTGGGCTATCCCTGCTAGGCTGAGGACAGTCAAGAGGCACTGGGGACAAATAAAAAGGCTGATGAATCAGCCGTGCCAGGAAGTGAACCTTGTTCTTTAGGAGAGCTGGATCTTGCCAGCACAATAGCTAGATTACAAAGCCATTTCCTCCAATTACCTTCTCTGTCAAATCTGTGTCGTCTGGCACTAGGAAAGCCTGGATCCAAATTCATTGTGAATTGGGGGCGATGACACCAGAGATTTCTGAATTAATATCCTGCCAAGAGGAATTGTGCTCATTTTTTCCAATCATGTCAGTTCTGATTCTTTTTCTTGTCAGAGAAAGCTTGGGCTTGCCATCTGGTTTCAAGGGCACGGGTTAGGGAAATCATAGGTTGCTCAGCCCAGCTCGTTGAGTTTGCTGCACAGTGGCTGCAGGGAGCTTTGTGCAGGGGGGAAAAAAGGGTGCTGTGAGCCCTACTCAGCACCTGGCAAAGAGCAAAGGGGGAGACCAGAGGCACAGAGTGCTGTGAGAAGGAAAGAGAGGGCGTGATTTTCTCCTTGAAACAGTGGGAATGTGCACAGGGAAATCTGAGCACGGTGCAAGAGTCACATAATGGAGAAAAATGGATTAATAGGCTACACATATACTTGCAAAGAAGATGGTTTTGTGGTTTGAACTGACTGGGGAGCATTAGGAACTGAGTATTACAGACAAATCAGTGTGTAAGCCCATGCTCTAACTTCTGTTCATTCTTCTGAAAGAGAAATAGTAATAAATTAAATAACATCTGAAGGCTGGGGTTCCCCCTTACAAGAAGTTCGGATCCTGCTCCAGCTTCCCCCTTAGCTTCCTGCCTGTACTCCTTTGGGAGGGAGGTCTGTGATGTCCCCCTTCTCCACACGCAGCTTGGTGCTGGAGGCGACTGGTGCTGAAAGGACAGCATTGAGATGTTTCCAGTACCTTCTCTCTGCAGAAATCCAGTGGCACGTCTCTCCCTGGTAGTTGTTCACCAGAAGTGTCTCAGACCTCTTGCCTTTATTCAGCTCTGAAAAATGAACCCATGGCAGAGTGGACTGGTAAGCCATGTGGTGGGGTTGGTGGGAATTGGGAGGGTCTGGGTGTCCTTGTCCAGTTGGCAGACAAACTGGGTGAGTCTTCAGAAAGGTGAGGCGCGGGTAGTAGGGGAGGACCACGCAGCAGCAGGGGACAGCTGAGTGCCTGGCATGTCTCCTTCTCTAGGGATGGAATTGGGGTGCCAGTGAGCTAGCTGGCTCCTTCCCAGAGCACACTGGGAAGAGACAGAGTCAGGGATGCCAAAAACCTTGAGTGCCGGCTGTGCTGCTGTGAAGGGAGCTGGTGCACGCGGCTGTGGGAGAGAAGTCCCCAATGAAGAAGTCCCATAGGAGCTGCCAACTTGAGCAGTGTATGAAGGGCTTTGCAGGATGGTGAAGCTCATTACCGCGTGGATGCTGGTTTACGTCCCTCCTGTTAGCTCTTCTGAGTGGGCAAAGGAGCCTCGTGGGGCGCACTGGAGCTGAGCTCCCTCGGCCAGTGCTGCTGGGGATGCGTGGCTCCTTTGTCAGGCCATCAGACTCCGGCAGCGGGCACCCAGCCACCAGGTCGCATCTCTGCAAAGGCACCATTGGGCCCTGGGAGCCAGCGTTCCCACCCAGCCCTTGGGAAGGGGGCACCTGCTTCTCCCATGCATCCCTGCCATCAGCTGCAGCTGCCAGCAGGGACTGTCCCTGTGCCTGTGTTCCTCCCCTCCCAGCCCCTTCACAACTGCAGGCAAAGGGTGTCTGTGCATGCCGCATCTTGGAGCACACAGCAGTACCGGTGCCAAATGCCAGCCAGGCAGGGGGAGGCTGCCACCATGCTGGCGGGGAGTGTGGAGAGGTTTCCAGACCCCATGAGCTATTTGTACAAAGCCATCTGCCTGCTCCAGATACCGAGTTGGGTTCTGGCATGGCTGTGGCGGAATTGGAAAGATGCAGCAACGGGCGACATCCCTCTTCCCGTAATATTAAAGCCACGTCCTTCCCGCAGCTGCCTGTGCTGCTCAGCTGCTTATGAAAGGATGAAAAGCTGGGCAGCCTTGTGCTCTCCAGATGAGCCAGCAGCTGTGGAGGTGTTGGGGGTCAGTGCCGGGAGCTGCATGACCAAGCATGTTGTTTATCATCCCCCTCGCACACCCAGCAGCCACAGCTCCTTATCGCTCTTCCCAGCACTGACGTGGTCCATGCCAAAGGCTGGAGCAGGAGAAATTGGTCTCTGTGTCATCTCCGCAGCCCTGTTCTCAGCCAGTGGGTCCTGCTCTGCCTCCCTCACAGCTTGCTGGGTGCTGGGCTGGCTTTGGGTGCTATGCTGGGAACTGCCACTCACGGCTCCTTTGGCGAGACGCTCCTGGGGGCTTTCTCAACTGCGGCTTTATGAATTCAAGGAGATGTGGTTTTGAAAACTTCAGCTCTGAGGCATGCTCTCTTCTTAAACGGTTTCAGTGGAAATTTGCACTTCAGTGGCTATGTGGCAAAATGGTGTTTTCAAAGTGAAAATGAAATGAAAACCAGCCTACCCCCTTCTCACCCTCCCTCTTCCAGTGAAGTGTTATTTAGAAAGCAGGGCCTCTGTTTAGTTAAATATCTGAAGCACAGACACATCCTTCTTTTTACTTCCTCCATTTGTTGTTCCTTTCTTTGCTTCTATTTCCCTTATTTTTTTTTTACGTCTTGAGTCTGTTCCCCGTCAGCTCTCAGCTCCCCTCATCACTTGTAGGGAGCAGGGTGTCACAAGAAGCCTGCTGAAGTGTGTTAAGTCCTTGGTTTTTTTTTTTTTTTTTTGTGAAATGTGCTCAGAACTGAAACTCTTTGTAGAAACTTTGTACTTTTAACACAAATTAAGCTTTATAATTTATGCCCACTTCCCTGGGGCTGTGCCTGTGAGCCTACTGTCTTAGGTCCTGCTTGTGCATGGGAAGGAAGGTGCGTGGCTTCCCAAGAGCTGCTGGCTTGCCTGTGGTCAAGGAGCCTGTTTGCGCTGGCAGCTTGCTGAAAATCCTCATGTCCTGCTGCACATCCTTCCCTCTCTGCTCAGGGAGACCATGCTGCATGCTGTGGTACGGTGCCTGCAAGGTGGATTTAAGCTTGGGTGTGGTGTCCTGAGCATCGTGTCTGTGAAATCTTTCTTATTCAGAAGTTGCCCCCTTGGCTGGGGCAAACCTGTGTCTGGAAATAGCTGGTCCTGATGACTCACTCTTCCAGCTCATCATCATGTGGCCATGCAAGAGGAATGGGCAAGACAGTGAGGGTGGTGAAACATTGGCATGGGTTGCCTAAAGAGGTGGTAGATGCCCCATCCCTGGCAGCATTCCAGGTCAGGTTGTTTGGGGCTCTGAGCAACCTGCTCTAGTTGAAGATGTCCCTGCTCACTGCAGGGGGGTTGGACTAGATGACCTTTGAAGGTCCCTTCCAACCCAAAACATTGTATGACTCTGTGAGTCTATAATCAGCCCTACAAGGAGGGATGCAGTGGGGTGATTGAGGCTGTGGTGGGTGATGCAGTGTCGGCGCTTTCATAGCTGTCCAGACAGAGATGCAAAGGGCACGCCGGATGCCGGGTGCGCACATGGAGCTGGGCTGGTGGGGCTGAGATCAGAAGGATGCTGCTGGGTGCAGGGGAGGACAGACCCAGTGCTGTGGCTCGGTGGCAATGAGACACTGGCCTTGTGCATTGTACAAGGAGCTGCTCACATGGTTTCAGTTGAGCCAAAATATTCTTTCAGAAAGAGAATAGACCAGATGTCTTATTATTGCTGCTCACAATGCTGTCCTCCAAGTACAACGATCCATCAGGGGCTTGGCGCAGCCTTACAGAAAAGTCTCTGACACGTTTTTACAGCAGGGCCAGGTTCTCACCACTTGTGTGCATTTGTACCCCTTGACAAATAGCTGTTTGACTTCGGTTTTGTTCAAAGTGGCGGGAGTGTCAAGCACAGGGCTCCTATTCAAGTGCTCACCAACGGTGGTCCACAACTCGCCGTTTCCTCTTCTTTTCTTGCTTTGTTTCCCTGTGACAGTCACTCGGGACTGTCCTTCTTTTTTTATCTCATCGGGTTTTAAGTGTTTTATCTCCGGCAAAGCAGTGTTGCTAAAAATGACTTGGGATTATATGGTCTGAAGAAGAATTCGCATTTCATTGATATGTTGCTGACATGACACTTAATTGCCTTTTTTTTTTTTTGGTGTTTTTCCCAACAAGTCGATTTATAGAATTGGCTGGCAAAGCCTTGCATACATTGAGAAACACAGCTCTTTCAACAATGGATTGGCTTCTCCTTAATGAATGGTCCCTCTTAAAGGTGGGAGATGACTCCTAACTGCTCTGAGCCCCTTGGGCATGGAGAAGAATTAGCACCATGTTATAAACTGGCTGTCCTGCTGTATGAACCTGTATAGGTGAGCTGTTGATTTTAAACTGCTTTCTAAGCTATATGTGTGCCCCCAATTGCCTGTAGAGAATGGACCCCAGATGTCTGGTGGGCTGTATAAACTTGTAGCGCAAGGATGTCCCAGCCTGAAGGAACTGGCAGTGTGAGCTCCCAGGGTGCTGGTAAAACCCATGCAGATCAGTCTGGGCAGCCTCAGCCGCACAGTGCCAATAGGACGTTTCTGCCTTGTTCTCCTGGTTATCAAAAGTTTGGTTTGGTAAATGGTAAGTAAGTCCTTTGTACTCTCTGGACCGCAATTTTCTGCTGTACTTCTCTAGCTGAAGTTCCCCTTTGACTTGAGCGAGTCTTTGGTGTGCTCAGAGAGCACTTTGCATCCCTTGAGCCTGAAAGGGAACAGCATGTATGAAATGGGGAGTGTGAGGCACCAACTCAACAAATACCAAAGCGCATATGTAAGCGCTTGCAGGTCAGAGGTGTAAGTACGTGAGTGCTCCTGATCTTCTTAAGCCGGTCCGTGTTGCTGGGTCCAAAGGCTGAGCTGAGAACATGCAGCACAGTTTCCTTGTTGCCATTTTCAGATGTCTCGTCTAAGGAGAGCTTTTTCTCTGCTGTGATCCTGCAGCATCTTCCAATCATTCTGTCTCAGCCTGTTTAATAGACATAGAACAACCCAGCACCCTTAGCAGGTACTGAATGCCTACATTGTCTGTGCCATAGATTCATTATCTTCTTCTGGTCTGAGTCTCCATTCCCTTAAATTTTGGCAAGTACATCATGATGCATCTGACCTAGTATTGTTTCTCCCCCTTTCATCCCCATCTCCTCTGATGTTCTGCAGCTGTGTCACCATTATGGAGATCTTTGGCCTTTCCCATGCTCTTACGCTTTCTCTAGAGCTTAACTTAGGCTCCAGCCTTCAAAGTCACCCCTCAGGGCATTGCAGTCTTCTTACTAGCCAGGTAAAGCCTGAGGGATCTTGTGGCGGATAATGTGAGCACCTCCACTGCATACCAGCGTTAATTGGACAGTGTGCCATCCAAGAGTTCTGAGGGAGCTGGCGGGGGTGATCGCCAAGTCACTCTCTACTATTTACCAACAGTCCTGGCTACTGGGGGAGGTACCAGCTGACTGGAGGTTGGCAAATGTGCTGCCAATCTACAAGACAGGCTGGAAGGAGGACCCAGGGAACTACAGGAGGGTCAGTCTGACTTCAGTGCTGGGGAAAGTCATGGAGCAGATCATCTTGAGTGTCATCATGCAGCATGTACAGGATAGTCAGACGATCAGGCCCAGGCAACATGGATTTATGAAGGGCAGGTCCTGTTTGATCAACTTGATCATCTTCTACAACAAGGTGACCTGTTTAGTGGATGAGGGAAAAGCTGTGGATGTTGTTTACCTTGACTTCACCAAGGCCTTTGACACCATTTCTCATAACATTCTTCTGCAGAAACTGGCTGCCTATGGCCTGGACGGGTGTACGCTTCGCTGGATCAAAAACTGGCTGGCTGGCCGGGCCCAGAGAGTGGTGGTGAACAGAGTTAAATCCAGCTGGCGGCCGGTCACCAGTGGTATTCCCCAGGGCTCTGTATTGGGTCCTGTCCTCTTCAACATCTTTATCAATGATCTGGAGGAGGAGACTGAGTGCATCCTCGGTAAGTTTGCAGATGACACCAAGTTGGGAGGTAGTGTTGATCTGCTTGAAGGTTAGGAGGCTCTACAGAGGGATCTGGTCAGGCTGGATTGATGGGCTGAGGCCAATTGTATGAAATTCAACAAGACCAAGTGCCAAGTCCTGCACTTGGGCCACAACAACTGCCTGCAGCGTTACAGGCTTGGGGAGGAGTGGCTGGAAAACTGCCACTCCTGGAAAACAAACTGGAAACAGCAGAAAAGGACCTGGTGGTGCTGGTCGACAGCTGCCTCCAGCGTTACAGGCTTGGGGAGGAGTGGCTGGAAAACTGCCACTCCTGGAAAACAAACTGGAAACAGCAGAAAAGGACCTGGTGGTGCTGGTCGACAGCCGATTGAATATGAACCAGCAGTGTGCCCAGGTGGCCAAGAAGGCCAATGGCATCCTGGCTTGTATCAGCACCAGTGCGGCCAGCAGGAGCAGGGCAGGGATTGTCCCCCTGTACTCGGTGCTGGTGAGGACACATCTCGAGTACTGTGTCCGGTTTTGGGCCCCTCGCTACACGAAGGGCATTGACGTGCTGGAGCAGGTTCAGGTAATGAAACTAATGAAGGGTTTAGAGAATTTATCTTATGAGGAGCAGCTGAGGGAACTGGGGTTGTTTAGTCTGGAGAAGAGGAGGCTCAGGGAGACCTTATCACTCTCTACAACTCCCTGAAAGGAGGTTGTGGGGAGGTGGGGGTTGGTCTCTTCTCGCATGTTATGAATGACAGGACGAGAGGAAATGGACTTAAGTTGTGTCAGGGGAAATTTGGGTTGGATATCAGGAAAAATTTCTTTACACAGAGGATCATTAAGCATTGGAACAGGTTGCCCAGGGAGGTGGTGGAGTCCCCATCTCTGGAACCCTTTAAAAGATGTGTGGACATGGTTTAGGGACCCTGGCACTGCAGGGTGAAGGGTTGGACTCAATGATCTTAAAGGTCTCTTCCAACCAAATGATTCTGTGGTAATTGTAAAGTCAGGATCTGTAATCTTTGTATAAAACTCTCAACCTCAAGGTGTGCCTTTATCTGCCTATTAATTAGCACGGGGAAGGGACACTGTTTCCTAGAGGCAGAAGACAAAACTGAGAGCAGGGGGGACAAAGAATTGGTTCCTTTGAACAATAAATATTGTTCTCTTCATGCCTGAAGTAAAACAAGGCTTTGACTGAAACCAGTGTGGTTTTAACTCTCAGAAACACAGACTTTAAAAAGATTGGAGAAAATAGTCCTGGAATGGGCACCAGAAAACCTATCCAGCAGGTTCCTCTCATTCCAGGGGAAGCTCAGCAGTACCTGGGTGAATCTTCGTAAGTGTTTGTTTAACCTGTCTCTGGGACTGTTGAAATGTTCTTTTTTGCACACACAAGGCTGAGGAGCACATGCAGTCACTTGGGTTCTCATGTCAACCCCTATGAGCTGTGGCTTTGGGAGAAGCAGAGCACTGTATTATTTGCATAAATTATTTTTTATATTTAATAGCGACTTGGAAGCAGTTTAAAAATCCTACCGCAGAGGGCTCTGTCAGAGAATAGATTTTCTTCACAAATCTGCATGCAGAGTTGATTATATAGTCCTGTGTGCTGGAGTCTCCATGGAAGGAGAACTTGATGTGGCACCATGTAACCTTTGTGCAGT
>NW_010390019.1:34870-35569 GCF_000710305.1 Buceros rhinoceros silvestris | reverse complement strand
AGAGGAGAGTCCCCTAGGGATGAGAGCAATATCTAACAAAAGCAGATGGTATCTGAGAGATCTTACTAATATTGAGGGTTCAAAGTCCGCTGAGCTGGAGAGCGTGGTGATATGTCCTTGTAGTAGATGATAAGGAAACCTACTTCAGGACAAGATAGCTTTGCCAAAGAGGAAGTGTGGATTAAAGAGAAGTCAAAGCAGATCATTGAAGTCTTCGTTGGTTAGCTGTACTAGCTGGAAAAAAAAAAAACCAAACAAAAGCAATTTCAGTTGACCCCATTGAAGGCTTTTGGGATACAAGTGACAGGACGAAAGAAAATGGCCTCAAGTTGTACCAGGGGAGGGTTAGGTTGGACATTAGGAAAAATTTCTTCCCCAAAGGGGCTGTAAAGCCTTGGCCCAGGCTGCCCAGGGCAGTGGTGGAGTCCCCATCCCTGGAGGGATTTAAAAGATGTGTAGATGTGGAGCTAAGGGACATAGTTTACGAGAGACTTGGCGGTACTGGGTTAATGGTTGGACTCGATGGTCTTAAAGGTCTTTTCCAACCAATAATTCAATATCTTTTGTTTGCTCTGAAGTGAAGAACTGTGTTTTTTAAGATGAACATGCTACAAAAAAACCACAACAGGTTTTTTATAGATAGGAAGCAGCTCGTAGCTGTATGTGGTGTGACTGTAATCTGTTGGTAAGCACAGTGTG
>NW_010390019.1:12621-34750 GCF_000710305.1 Buceros rhinoceros silvestris | reverse complement strand
CAGGAATGCTGCCTCTACAGATGATGGCAAGCAGACTTGTCACCTTCTGATCTGGGCTGATGGCTACCTTTGGAAGATGCTTGTGGTGATAAAGACGTGTGGTGATTATATTTCCAAGCCTCCGATACAGAAAGCTAACAGGAGAGTGTTGTGTTGTAATACCATGAACTGCTTTGGAGACATTTAAATGTGAGTGCATTAAGACATGATTTATTTTCACCACTGAGCCTTGAAATCTCTGCCAGGAGATCCCAGCATGCTTCAGTGTCTTGGCTCTGCAGGTTGCAGGGATGTTGAGAGATGGCTGAGCTGTCGTGGCTGGTTCTGATTTGTGGGGTTCCTGGAGACAGGCAGCTTCCCCGGTGTGTGTGATTGGGGTTCTTTTGTTTGTTTTGTTTTGTTCATTGCACAATTCCTTGGCATATACCATCTTTACCACCTTTCACCTTGTCTCCAAATGATTGCTTTTACCTCTGCATCCCACATGGTGACTCAGGTTGAAGGCATCTTATTCAGGGGAGTATGTTTCTTTTCCAGATGTTTGAGCTCTAGGGTGAAAACTGGAATAGAGATGAGTGTTACGAGTAGCTTCAGTGCTTAGTTCTAGATCTCCCAGAAGGTGAAGAGGATCGAGGCGTTGATGGAGTACAGAGGACCCTCACTTCCCATCCAGTTACATTTGATGGCTGTACTCCTTTGGAGCTGGGCCAGATGACAGGCAGCCATTGAGCTGTTTTATTGTCTAGCAGCGCTGGCAAGCATTTTAGATGAAACCACCACCAAAGCAGTGACTTCAGTGTACTCTCTGCAAGATGCAGTGATTCGGCACAGATCTTCTCTAGAGACAGCTTCACAAAGTAATGGTCTGGAGTCTGAAACTGGAAACTGTCGAGGCCTCCCTACCCACCTCTCCGCTGATGCTGTGAGTACCGCTACTCAACCTGGTTGATCTTGGAGTCTTTGTGGTGGCTTAATGTTCTACCTCTGCATTGGTCTCAACAGCCTGAAGTCTATCTACCAATCGGGGCTAATCGGGTCAGAGAAATCAGGCACCAGCATGTCATAGAATCATGGAATGGTTTGGGTGGAAGGGACCTGAAAGATCATCTAATTCCAACCCACCCCTGCTGGGGTTTATTAGCTGCTCATAACTGAGGATGTATGCCTCGTGTTTTCGTCACAACACGAGGAAAAAAGGCTGGCTGAAGAAACACCTTTGTGTAGATGTTTCTGAAGAGCTTAGGTTGATGTGCTCAAAGTGGAGGGTTTAGCTACGGGGTGGGGGGGAGGGGTGTGTGTGCGGTGTGTAGCTCCTACTAATTTCTCATGAAGCTCTTGATATCCTGGCCCATAGGCAAGTCAGGCTGGGCTTATTCAGCTTACGGCAGGCAACGCCTTACTCTGAAGTGAGAAGGGATGTGCCTCTGATATGCCGAGACTATGGATTTCTGATGATACCTTGTGAAAATTTTTCTTGTCTGGGGTCCTGGCCTCTTGCTTCCTGGGATACGTGTTTCACTTTGCACTGACTTGCAGTGAAAAATACGTGATGGCAGTTTGAAGAATTGTGTTTTACACCCTGCTACCCATCCAGATGCTTTTCCCCTAGTTGCATCTTTCACTTTTTTTTTTTCCTCCCCAAGCTATGATTCCTAATGGAATTCCTAGTGGTAGTTTCTTCCCGTTCGTGTTGTGCAAGGACCTGGCAGTAGGGTCAGGAATTCTAATCCACATCTGGCCTGAGGTCTTGTGATCCAAAGCACCAAGGAGTAAGTTGGAAACGAGCAAGGGGAATTTCTGTGTGTTTCAGAGGGAATAGTGTGTGATGTGGAAGCACATCTGCTTTTGTCTAAACTCAAGTCCATGCAGCCAAACTCCCTTGTATTGGAACTCTAATGTTAATTAGACCTGACCGGGAATTTCCCGATGTTGCTACACAGTGATTTTTGCAGGTTGAAATTTCCAGCTGAAAGTGGAAAGAATTGAAAGACTGGAGAGTTTTAAGACAAAGCATGTCTTAAAAAAAAATAATCAACAAACGTGCAAAAACCCCTTTTAGCACACAACTACCCTGACTTTGCCATGTTCTCCCCTAAGTGACATGCTTGAAGCAGGGTTAGTCTGTCCTAACCATCAATGCTTCCACCAGCAGAAATGGAGGAGGAGGGAAAAAATGGAGCCAAGATCACGTAAAGTGATCATTGCAAGGAAAAAGGACTGAAACCACATTCATTTCTCCCTCCTATCCGTGACTTCACAGCTGTCTGTGGGTAACTGGATAACTTCTGCGAATAGCAGGAACCTGGCTGTCATCTCTGCTGTTCTCTGTCCAGATGAGGCAGCTCTGAAAGAAATCAGAAACATGTAAGAGCTTACATAAGTTCCTTCTCTCTGCTCTGACTCCTGACTGTTGGGGTGGTTGCCATCTCGCTGCTCGCCTGGCATTTTGTTATGATGCAGCTTTGTTTAGGTAGGCAGAGGGGAGGTGGGAAGTAACCTCTCTAGGTGACATCTCTGATGACCTTAAGAGAAACAAAACATTAAGAAGTCTGAAGGGCTTCTTAGATTTCTAGATAATGTTACCAAACACTCTATACTATGTGACCTCATCCAAGGCTGGACAAGGATTAGTGGGGTACGCAAGTAGCGAGGACTTTTTTGCATATTGCGACATCTATAGCACCAGACACTGATTCGTGTGCTGAGTTGGTCCCAATGGGTGATGTGAGTTGTGTGTTACATCATTGTCATCATTCTTGCTTGTTACTCAGCCGTAAGAAGAGCTTTACTCATTACATGTGTTTTGATTGTAACTGCTACAGATGTCTGTAACCTACATAACTGACCTTTTTGCAACTCTTTGACTTTTAACACGTGAATAGCAATGCCATCGAGGCAGCACCTTGCTTTTCCTAGCACTGTGGATATCATAAAATTACAGAGCATCCCAGAAAACATATGTCTTAATTTATTCCAGCCTTGAGAATATTCTTAGGCTGTTTTGTTAATCAGCCCTTCAATGGATGTGCAGGCACCCTCGTCCTCCACCACCTTTAAACCTTGGCTTGAAGGCTGCTTGTCCAGTGTTCAGCTGTCCTGAGCCTTGAACTGAGTCAATGGTCCTTATCTTTCTGTGAATAGTGATAATGACTTTGCAGACCATGTACTCCTAATGTTTCTAAGATTAAAAAAAAAAAAAAAAGAAAGTCACTGAAGTCTGGAGAGAGTCTCCTTAATGTTTCTATTTATAAGCCTAAATGAATATGGGCCCCGCAGAGGTCATCACCTCCTGCTGCTTCTCCCAGCACCAGTCTGCATGTTCCTTGTCAGTCTCTGGATTTCCTTCCACTTTCTAGAGCAATTGTCATGCTGCCCAGAAGGTCCTCAGGTCCTATGTTCAGCCTTAGAAAGTGTGCACTGCACGTAGTTCAGTGCTGCCTGAAGCAAGAGCCATGTGGCTGCTGTGACACCTCTGCTGCTCCCAGACAGCAGCTAGTTTTCTCATAGGAGTTGTCTTCTCAGTGCTGCTATGGGTCACAGTGTGAAAAAAAATCAAGTCAAACAGCTGTGTCCTGAAGACCTGCTGTAGACTGGGAACCTGGCCAGAGATAAGCCAGGACCCAGACTGCACCCCGCACAGTGGCTCAGGACAGGAGCTTAAGTTTAAAGGAGGCTTAAATTTGAACTCGTTCCCAGCTCAGGTTAGAGGCTTTACTGTGTAATGGTGTATCTGGAGAGCTAAAAGCAAGATTCTGATTGCTTCATACATAATCTGTTCATTTATCCGGGATAAAAGTAGTGCTTGAAATGATCTGATGAGGTTGGGCAGGTCACGATAGGGAGAGCTTCTCCGTGACAGAGCTGGATGGGTAAATTCCTCTCATTTCATGCAATTTCTCACTGGCATCTTCGTGGTATCAGCTGAGTAACCCATACTGATACAGGTAGAAGCCTCCTGTCACCCTGCAGTGGGTGAACCACCAGACTTCAGAAGCCGAAGTACCTCCAAGCTGAATGACTTGATCTTAAGTCAGGCCTTACAAACTGGGTTTGTTCTCCTTTAGGTGCTTTCCCCTGCTGCCAGAAAAACATTGGGACTCTCTGCTGCTTGATTGTGTATTAAATTCTTCTCAGTCCTCACCTCTATGAGTGACTCTGACTGGTCACCAAGAAAAGGGTGATTCAGACTTTCTTTTTTTTTTTGTCTCAACCTACAGTCTTGAGGGCTTAAGCAAAGCCTTTCAGGCAAGGCCAAGGACAAAGATTTGAGGAAGGATTTTGCTCTGGAGGATCACACTTCAGTTGCTATCTTGATTAAATTAAACTAAGCATTGTGCATGGTGAACTCATGTAAAATTCACGTGACCAACTTCCCTCAGTGCTTTATTAGGTGCTTTAATTGCTTTACACTCTTTTCTGCGCATTGTCTTTGATGTTCTTATCATCAGGAACTTTGTCTTTTTTCATACAGTGGTTGGTGGTCGGTTTTGACCAGTAGCATCTTGGCACCAGTCTTCTGCTTTGGAAAATGCTTCAAACGAGCCCCATGAATGGCACAGAATTAGCTGATGATATTACTTTGCCCAGAGGCTGCTGTAGCAGAGGAAAGCTAATCACAGACTTAATAGGCTCTGGATCAAGTTTAGAACAAAGATGTTCTAAGATGACAGTGCCAATATACTGCTATTTCCTGTAAAATCAGCCTGGCTTGGAGCAGGAATCACAGGATTTCTGATTCAGAGGGCTCAAACCAGTCCTGGCCTGTTAAGTGCGATCCAACCCATAAACTCTATGATTACAGCAGATACGAAAGACCTTTTTAAGGGCTGAATACTCCTTTTGTTTATTTTAAGCATGGCTTCGAGTACGAGGTTGGTCAGCAGTGCTGGTGATAGAAGAGCAAAGAACTTAGGCTCCACATGAAATGTTGCTTCAACTTTCAGCTGCTTCCCACTCAGGGTAATGTTGTTTGCAGATGGTGCAGTCACAACGCGGTCGTACGCTGCTCCATTATTATTGAGGTGGATTTACTACTGCAGAGAAACTGTTCTGCTATCTCATTTCCCTTCTTCCTGCTCCCGACCAACATGTGGAATGATTTTGCTCAAAACCCATCCAGTGGAAAGGTGCAAAACCTCAACATCTATAAACTTGACAGATTGGTTTGCTGCTGTTTTCTTTAAATCCCAGCCTAGGCTTGGCAAGGTGGACAGAAATGCCTGGTGCACCTCCAGAAGCCCCTGGAGATCTTTAGTTCTTTTGGGGCTAGATAAGGACAGACGCTGTTCCTCACAGGAAAAGCAGTTGCCATTGTAGATAGCAGCCTTGATGTGAGGTTTGTTGACCTCTGTCAAGTCACAACTCTTGGAGGAGATGGAAAAGGAAAAATGCTCAGCACTTCAGAAGGAAGGGAAGTTGGTTTGCTGCAGGACCCTGCCTCTGACTTCTTTGCTCACCTGCGGGCAGGAGTTGGTTCATCTACTTGCCTAGTCCAGATGATAGAGGACAACACCAGAGGTAACTAACTGAGAAATTTTGAAGAAATAATAATGGATATGAATGTAATGCCATGAAACAGACTGGAGCTGGCAAGAGCTGCCTGGGAATGCTAGGAAAGGATCTATCTCATAGGGTGGCCATGCCTTGAAAGCTGGGGAAGATCCAACAGACCATTCTACGTTCCAGCCAGCTGGGACATTTCTCACAGGTTAGATGAACTTCCTGCTGGCTACTGTGGTGGAGAAAACCACAATTTTGGTGAGCCATGAGCAATTTTTTTTGGTGAAAGAGCAATTCTCTCCTTTTCCATCCAAAGCAGAGGTTGGACTGACAGCAGTTATGCAGGGTTGGAGCTCCAGGCTGGGTCATCTATCTCTAGCAGCTTATTTCTGAGCATGCGTAGGTCTCTGTGCTCTCGTTACGCTCTCTGGTATTTCCAAACATCCTTGGCTAGTATTTTTGAAGTGGCATCTACGGAAATTACGGCCTTGCTTCGCCGCACACACTTGGATGATAGCCAGTTCTGGCCATGTCTTATCTGTAGCTCTAGTATCTAGTGGCCTGCATTTAAGTACATTTCATTTATTAAAATTAGGTGAAACATAACTCCATAAACAATCGTTGTTTCTCTTAATACCTGCTCAGTGATTTCATCTTTTTCTTTAATTCAACGTTTCAGTGTTATGTTTTAAAAGGAATGTGTGCTAGTTATTTATTGTGTACAGACCGTACTTGTGTGGGTTTGGTGCTGATTGGCTGCATGTGTGTTTACAATAGCCCTTGTGTTATCCCAGCCGGCAGCCTAAAAACACTTCCAAATTATTCCACATCAGAAGCAAAGAGGGTTTGGATAGACTCCTAGGGGAAAGTCTTGAAGTGGTGCCCAAACCTCAGTCCCAGAGCTGTATGTCAGGCACGTGGCTGATACTTTATCCACCCCAACTTGGACTTTCACAAGCTGTTTTGTTTGTGGAGGAAACGGGAACTTGGGAGCAATTTTAATCAGTGATTTCTTGGAGATGGGTTTCCACCTTTCCTTTGTCCTCTTTTTCCTCTCTTGACACGTGTCTGTTATCTAAGAAACGATGGAAAATATATGCACGTAAGCACAACGGCGAGGCTGTACTAAAACAAAACCCTGTGTGGATAGGGACTGGTCTGGTTACATCTTGTGCCTTTGGAGCAGTGCTGATTTTATGCATAAAACACTTGACTGACTGTAGGTGGATGAGCATGAGGGATTTCAAGTTTAGCTCTTTCACTAAGGTTTGGTGTTTGCTGCTAACCTCAGAGTGGGCTGGGAAGTTCAGACCTAAATGATGCTGTAATAAAAAGCTGGAAATCCTCCAGTAAATGTTCCAGGCTTTGTCCTTCGTAAGTGTCATGAAGGTAATGATGAAAGTTTTAAGACTGCAACTTCTGTGAAGGAGAAATAGGAGAAGAACTGCTGGTCCTCAGGCAGCTTTGTTGTAAGGCTGCCCTGGGACTGAGCATAGATGAACTTTCCAGTCTGAGCTTCACAGGCAATGCCCTAGGACATGCTGTCCTAAGTCAGGTGTCTCCCAGCCAAGTGAGCTCTGCAGCTTGGAGAAACAGCTGCCCTTTGGACCAGACAGCCCACCCCAAACTCCCGTGAACAAGCCAAAATCTGCAGTGGTCATTCAGGAGAACATGAGTCATCAGTTTCACAGCTGTCTCGCAGGTGACCAGTAGCCAAGGATGTCAGTGGGGACAATGCTACATAATTCGAAAAACAAAAAAGGCAATATTGTGCTGTTTGAAAACCAACCCCGTACAGTGTGATTTCAGGTCTAGAAATACCAGAGTTCTTTGCTTTCTGGCTGGACTAGAGACAACATTGTTTTCCAAAAATGTTGGCGTTCCTGTGGCTCGGAAACTCAAGACCTGAGCCAGCTCTGGTCTTGGATCTTCAGTTGCTCATGAAATAGCCCACTTTACTATTGGATTAAAGATCACTTTTTAAGATGTCATTTAAAACCAGCTCATGCATTGATTTAGGAATGCAAAATGATTTTATTACTAACTTGTCTCAAAGCCTTTTCCTTGACTGTGTGCAGTTCTGAATTACAGAAGCACACTCATCATATTTTATAATGTGGGATAGGACACACTGTGGTAGTTGTTTGTCTCAAAAAAACCCTGTTAAAACATTCCAGAGCAATGCAAGAATAATATATATAGTATCAAAGCTAGAATCAGGTGTGTAACATGCGTAACCAATCTGAGTATTGAATAAAGGCTTGGGAGGAGGATGTGCTTTGGATGGGATGGACTAAGCGGTATCTGTCTGACAGAGATTGGTAATTCCTTTAGGTGAACCTCCTTACAGAGGTCATGCTCTGAGGCTGCGGGAAAGACCTAAAGTCCCCTTCCTGGGTGGTGCAGAAGTTCAGAAGAGTATACACGAAGCATGGGATTGCTTGACTCCAGCATCTGGAACTTTCAGACTCTCGTCTTTTCCTCTATGACTTTATAAAAGAACTCAGGAATCTGGTGACACTGAATGACCTTACCAAGAAAAGCAATAATCGCTCTGGAACTCAGGCCAATCGTTTTTCTCATTAGGGCAATGAAGCTTTTACCGCTTCTGCAGTAATGGTGCATTTTTAAAGCATTTCACACCTACTTTAAATCTCAGTAAAGACCATGAAACTTCTTTGGTCATTGCCACATGGTATCTATTGTTAAGCAGCCTGTTAAAATGAATCAACCCCGGATTAAACAGCCAAAATTACCACCGCCTGAATCTGTTCCTTCGGAGACAGCTCCATAAAGAGGCTGAACACTGATTAAACGCTTCACCGCCAAGCTGAGTCCGAAAAATTCTGGCAAGAATGCCAAGAAAGCATGGAAAAAATGTACGAGATGCAAAAGTTTGGATTTGGTCAGTCTGCTTGAATCCAAACGATTGCCCGCCGCAGGACTCTTCATTAGCGAGCCTTCCATCTGCCCAACGAAAGCTGCTGTATCCTGACCCCAAATTTCCTTGCTGTCTCCCCAGAGATGTTATCTTGTGAGTCTTATTACTGCTGACTGTAATTCACACTCCAGTGGGCAGTGCTATTAGCAAAAAAAGATTAAAAAACCCCATTGGTAAATGGCCTTGATTTGCCTTGGAGCTCAGACTGGAGGGGACCTTATGGCGGCCTTCCAGTACTTAAAGGGGGCCTATAGAAAGGGGTGAGGGACTCTTTATTAGGGAGTGTATTGATAAGACAAGGGGTAACGGTTTTAAACTGAAGGAGGGGAGATTTAGATTAAATGTAGGTAAGATTTTTCACTGTGGGGGTGGTGAGTCACTCGAACAGGTTCCCCAGAGAAGCTGTGGATGCACCATCCCTGGTAGTGCACAAGGTCAGGCTGGATGGGGCTTTGAGCAACCTGGTCTAGTGGAAGGTGCCCCTGCCCATGGCAGGGGGCTTGGACTAGATGATCTTGAAGGTCCCTTCCAACCCAAACCATTCTGTGATTCTACGATAAGGAACAACTTGCTTGTGACCTCTCCCACCAGGTTACTTTAACGGAAGCATCTTGTCAACCTCTAAAAGGTCTGTTTGAGTCCCGGGCAGGCTGAGTCCTTGCTGCTTTGTGCTAGCTGAGCATGTGGCTCCACAGCCTCCAAATAAAGCTTGTGACTTGTGGAAAGCTGAATGGAGAGTGGCTGTCTTGCTTGCTGGAGAAGGTGGCTTTAACTTAACCTTTCGCTACAGGGCTGGTCGTTCTTGGGCAAAGGGATATACTGAATTTGGACAATTTGCTCTGTTACTGCAACCCGGTTCCAAAAAGAAAATCAATGCTTTGTTTAGGTTTTCCTTTTCAGCCTCTTTCCTCCTCTCCTTTCCTCTGGTCTTCCCTGTCCCCCGCTCTGAAAGCACACACATCAGTGAGTCTTGATGGAGCAATCATGCTTATTCACAATGAAGGAATTTAATCTCCTGGTAATTATAGATGGCAAATCTCAACATTAGGAATGTTTCCACGTTCCAGCCAAGATTTGGATTGTCTTGGAAGAAGCAGAGCGCTGTCAGGCTCACAGGATGTTGAGCTGAAAAATTTGGGGGCCAGATCCTGTAGCTGGAGAAAGTGGGTGCAATGCCACCAACTTCAGCAGAACTCCAGTTAAGTGTCAGCTGAGGATGGAGCTCCCATGAAACCATGCTGGGATCCAGAGTAATGTTGTTTCTCTTTCAGAACACAGCAGATGATGCTTGAAACCCAGCGATCTGTTTAATACCACGTTCGGTTCCCCTCCACCAGCTCTGTGTAGCCTGGCAATTCAGTCCCAATGACAACTGATGACAGTATTTGACGTTTTGTTGTTGTTCTGTTCAAGGCAAACGACTTCGCTGCTGGGCTGACAGGGAAGCTGCCATCCTAGCTGATGGATGTGCCTTGCAGTCCAAAGCCAAAGACATAAACACAACCGTGCTCACGGCCTATAGAGCTGCACCTCTTACAAGGCCTGGCATCTTGCAGCCTGCAGTAATTGTCTTTATTTTTTTTTTCCTCCCCAGCCCAAACTTGCCAGAAGCTGGTCTGAGATGGATGTAAAGCCATCTGATGCGCAGTGTGTTGGCCAATGTGATCAACCCTGGCCTCTCCCACATGGGTGGCTGCCACCAGCTCTACCCAGCCAGAGCGCTTGCACCAGCTTACCCAGTGGAGGGGATTTGAATGGTCCCGATGTGGAATTCTGGAATAAGTCTCCATTTGTGCTTACACTGGAGTCACTTATTTTGGTAAGTCATGGATTTTATTGAAAATACGTTGAAACAGGACCACAAGCAATTGTGCTACTGGGGCTGCTGTAGCTGAAGATGAAGAGGTCTCAGTGGTTTAGGTTTGTGCCCCTTCATTTACCTGTATCAGTGTGATTTATGTGCTGAGATGCAGCTGAATTTAGAATTTATGTATTTTTCTGAGTTTGTCTATCAGCGCCAGTAAGCTCTGGGAGGGCAACAGGGAGTGAAGGGCATTGCAGATGTGCAGCAACCCTCCAGCTCTCCAAGATGGTGGCACTTGGCTCCGTCCTTTGACGGGAATTCCTTAGCTTTGCAAATGAAGTTGAAAAACAGATTTGAGTACCTTTTCTGGGCTGACTAGGCATGAAGGTGAGAGATGAGTTTCACATGGGGCTTTGCTTCCTTTCCACTGCTCTGATTTTGCTGTCCCTTCAGTAAAGCTGCTGTGGTTCTGGGGGAAAGATTTAAAGGAAGAGGGGAAGAAAGCAGGAAAAAGGAAGATGGAAACTGCTCTTCTCTAGGGTTGGAAACTCTAGGGTTGGGGAGATGGAAACTGCTCTTCTCTACTGAAAAGCTCTGCTCCCATCAGCCAGTATGGAGCCTGGCTAAATGGGAGCACACATGGCTCACAGTGACAGCGGGATGGTGTAGGTGGGAGCAGGACGTCTTTCTGAAGACAAAAAGCTTCCGGGGCTTGGTAGTGTTTGACATATTGTTAATCCCTTTCAACAATTTGCCTCTCCTTGGTTGGCAACAAGCAAGTTGGGCTCTGGAGAGGAAAATATCTCGCTGCTTGGCAAATACCCTGAGAGCCTGTCCCAGCTTTTTGTCCGAGGACATCTGAAAGCTCACTCTTTCTATGCCATCATCTTTTGGCAGGAAAAAGCGGTGATAGAGCCCCGGGAGACAGTGCATTAGCTCCATCGGCAGGGCCATCCAGCAGGTCTCTGCAGCTGGGAGCCACGGCAGCGTTTGGGTCTCTGCCTGCTTTGCATTACCCTCCCGAACCCAGGGCTCATTGTTGGCCGCACCGGGGGGCTGGGAGGGCTCCCACAGTGTTCACGCCAAGCCAGAGGGCCTGGAGAGCGATTTCTGGCAGTCTCCTGGGTGAATTTGCATTTCTTTTGGTCACACCAGCACATCTTAATGAGCCGTTCTGCCTTGTATTTGACTTTTTTCCAGGATGCCAGATTTTGGAGGTGGTAAAGAAGCAGAAAATTTGCAAACTCTACTAAAGAGGAAAATGTTTAATACAACCCTAAACCAGTGCATCTTTTATGGTGGTCTGGAAATGCTTCCGGTATGAATAAGCAATTATGGGCTTGCAAACCACGGCACCTGCCAGATATCATATTCTCTTCTAACTTCAGATTTAACTGATACAACTTCACTCTAGGCTGAATATCTCAGCAGAGCCATTGCCATGTTAGAGAGGTAGTTCAGATGTTCCAGCTCTCTGCAGCCGAGCATAGGGAGTTACTCACTGGTGGCTATGGTCAGCAGTCCCGTGGCGTGTTGGTGAAGAAAACTGGAGGAATAATGCAGTTGAGTAACTCTCCCCAAAAGAGATAGGGGGAAACAGAGATAAAGAGGTGCTTGGAGATGGATATCCTTATTTTCCAGATAAACACCAGTTCTCCCTTTATTTCTTCCAAGCTCTGCCTCAATGTCTTATATCCTTTTATCCACTTGGCTGCTTGAATGTGATTCTGTCTATCTTATGGTGGCATTTTTATCTGTTAAAACCAAATTTTTTTAAAAGCAGATTTTTCTTTGTCTGTGCATTGCCTTGTAAAAGCCTCATTGCCAAGTGTTTGAAACCCTGTGTCAGTCACCAGCATTTTCTCCATATAAAAGGAGAATAATTTGAATTCAAACGTGACTTCAAAACCTGGAGTTTCAGAGGATTTTTCCCCAGGGTTTGAAATAATTTTAAGAGTGTTTCTTATAAGTACTTATGTCAAACTAAATTGTAGCTACAATTATTTTTTAAATAGAAAGTTTAAATTACTGATAATGAGACTTCTGAACAACTTCATTTGAAATGTTGATACTTGAAAGCTGGAAAAAATCTGGAAATGCTGTCAGCTTTTTAGATGCTTGGTTAAAAAAGAATCATGATTCTGGCAAGGGGCCTATTTATCCCTACTTCACATCTGTTCTGTCCACTAACGCCCTGTTATTGTCACTGGTGATGGAAACCCATCCAAGTCTCCTCTTCTGGACCTTGCTCAGTACAGGACTTGCTTCTGGAAGTGCTGTCGCACCTAATCAACACTTGTGCCTCTTATAACTTACTTGGAATGAGCCAATGCGTTTTCCTCAGCAGGGCAATGCCATACTGATTTAACAATGCTGACAGGCAAACAAAGGAGAGGATTAGACCAAACTAGCTCCAGAGCACACATTGTACATACTAATGTCTTGTTGAAACAGGAGAGGAAGGAAAAAAGTACTGCCATGCTTTAATGAGAATGCAAGCTGGCTTGCTGAATCCCTGCCTTGTTTTGCCAATCAGATAGGGGGTATTCTGCATTGCTAAAGGAGCCAAGCTAATGAGATTAAGGTTTATCACTTTGGAAAGTAAACCTGTACTGCTGGAAGAATACAGTTTACATAGGAATTGTGCTGAACCCTCAGTGTGATCACTGGACTCTCCTCCTGGGGTGGTTTAGGGGAAAGCACTGAGCCTTGCAAATGTTTCTGCATAGATGACACGGCATCTCCAAGCAAAAACCTCGAGCCGTTTCATGTCTTGAGCCACTTACACATTGTCTGCAAGAAAAGCTGTAACCTCCACTCGAGTTTCTCCACGCTCTGTGGTCTTCCACCCTCTGGGCAGCAACTGCCCTGCTGTGCAGCAGCAGACCCAGGATCCCAGAAGTCATTAAGAGATAGGAAATGCTTCCCAGCTCTGTGCCTGTTTCTGGTGGGTTTTAAATGTAGTTTTACAGTTGTGCTCCTTTCTCTTTGTTCCCTCTGAAATCTGCTATGCAGACAGACAGTGCTGCCGGAGAGTGATCTCTGGCAAGAAAGAGTGTTCACCCACTGCACTCGCTGCGAGGTAGTAGAGGGTCTACCTCAGCAACCCTTAAACTGCTAACTCAGTAGTAGTTAAAGTGCAGGAAGAGCAGTTTTAGGCATAAGGTGCCTCGGTGGTTGGCTTGATGGTTGCAGATTTAACCCTTTCTGCTTTGTTTCCCTCAGGGTCTGGCTTATAGGGTCAGGGCATACAGCAACCAGCTGAACTTGGCTTTTAGCTCCTTTTAACCTTTCCCTCTCATGGTTTGTTTTTCACCTGCAGGAGGTGCATGCATGTGCATGAGGGCATCGGGCAAAAGGTGGCTTGCTTTAGCTCTGACACGGGCCACATAAACAGCTCCTTGGACCACTGAAGTCAGTAGCACGAGTCCCACTGCTGGGACTAGGTGGTTGTTGGAGGACACAGGGCCTGTAGTTTCTGTGCTAGAAACTCCTGACGTTTATGGACTTTTGACTTAGTTATTTTTGGAAGACATTAGCTATGGCTTGGCATCCTGCCTAATCACTCCTCCTGGAGTATTGGTAGTTTGCTCTGTTTGGGGAATTCAGAGGCTTCCCCCTCCTGCATCTGATTCTTACTTACACAACCTCATACCGATCTCAGAGCTAATGGCGGTGCCAGCTTTCCATCAGAAAGCCAAAGGTAATCCTCCCTTCTTGCTTTATCCAAACAAACCTGGTGTGCCACATTCCTGCAGTCTGCTGTTACGGTGGAGAAGCAGTCCCTGGGAAGCCTAAGTGTGATGTGAAAAGCAGCAAGGTAGGAGGGAGGTAAAAGCCAGAGGTCTTCTGCTTGGGGAGAAGCTGGCCCTCTGGTGTAAATACCTGGTGACTTCGGTCCTGCTGCTCCCTTGGGCGGCAATTTGAGTGCAAATGTTTCAGTGAAGCTCTTGGAAACCTCCTTTGGGGTTCAGGGTTATTTCAAACCAGTTTTACTTGTGTTTGTTTTTTTGATTTGCAGCGTGCCAAAGCCGACCCATGAAGCCCTGGGAGTTTGCTTCCCTTGGGGACTCTCCTGGTTTCCCCACCCTCACCTCAGGAACTGCATTTAAAATCCTAGAGTTTGACATGACTATGTCTGGCTTCTTAATTTTTAGTTCACAGCTTTTAAGGAGGCAGTTTAGAAAGAATTTCTCTGTAAAAGAGGAAAAATTGCTGTGTTTTTCACTCACAAGTTAAGGACAAAAGGGTTTAAGATATAAGTATCAAGAGTTCGTTCTGTTTCTCCCCCTTTCCCCCATCTTCACTAGGTCTCAGACAAGGCACTTGATTTCTCAGCATCTTCCTAAAGTCTGAGACTCTCTGTGGTTTATCCTCACCAGCCTCACTACAAAGCACCACTGTCTTGCTTGAGCTCTGCTGGTGCATAAATTGCTGGGATGGGATGGGAATGGGATTCAAGGTGATTAAATAGTGGTGTCAGGTTAGGGCTTGGCCAGCCACTACAGAAATGACAGAAGCTCTCTATTACACTTCTCCCTCCCCAAAGGGGAAGGGAAGAGGAATAAGGGAGAGATTGGAAAAGAAAACCAGAACTGCTTTAATGAGAATCAAAATAATAAAATGAAATATGTACCAACATATAAAATACCAATACCAAACCCAACCCTCCTGACGGCAACCACGTCACCACTGATGCTGTGGGCGGGCGCTGGGGAAGGCCCAGTCTGGGCTCAGCAGTAGCTGGGAACTGAATGTAGGAGCTGGATTTTGGAACTGGATTTGGGAATGCACGGATTAGGATTGAAGGCAGAATAGAGAGTCATCCTCAGACCCTGGCCATTGAAGAAGAGAGGCTGACCCTTGTGATCCCTCAGCTTTATTTCAAGAATGACATCTGTGGGATGGAGCACCTTGCTGGTCTGTTCAGGGTCACCTGTCCTGTCCACTCCTCCCCGCAGGAGCAGCCTCTCACTGCGCCCCAACATGGTGCACAGGATTTAGCAGTGACCTTGGTCTGCACAGGAGCAAGTGTCAGCGAGAGCCTTTCTGCATCCCTGTCCCTGTTAGTGACTGTAAACATCCAGTGCTGTCACTGCTAGACACAGACACTGTCTGCAAAACATAATACTGTTAACTCCAGACAGTGCAGTCAGTTAGAAGAGACTGAGCTGAATTGGTTCTGTTCTAACTCAAACCAGGACAAATGGGTAGCTGCTAAAACCAAATCTCAGCCAGCGAGAAGCAGACAGGGCTGAAGCATCTTCCACGCTGACCTGCAGACACCCACACTATTTGGTCCCACCATCAGTGCAACCCGAGATGCAAGATTTGACTTTGGCCTTGACATACACCCCTTCCACCTCCCTCTTAACGACCGGGAGGTTGCAGGGTGCCTGCCAGGGCAGGATTTGCCCTTTAGTGTCAATACGTTCTCTGACAGCCTGTTTACACTTTCATCTCCTGGACATTACTGTTCATTTATGCAATTTATGGCACTGAGCAATGCAGCAGCTGCTGGGAGGAGATGAGAACCAGAAACCCCACAGGCTTCCTAGGAGACGTCTTCTCCAGTAATAAATCTGAGATGGAGGAAAGCCTGTCCTGATCCTCTGTGTGTGCTCCAGTGTGTCAGGAAAGGACCAAACACCCGGACAGTGATCTCCAAAAGGAGATGTTGCCTCTTTGCTTCCTTCCTGTGTGTCTTTTTGGGGTGTTGCAGCCTCATGACTGCGTTGGCTGGAAGATGCCATTGACTCAATGATCTCATAATGCATTCAGCTGTCAGTGGCTCTTACCAACACCGTTTTCACTCCATGATGCTTGAGCACTTGCATGTAGAGCTCTGCAGGCATGGGCTGGAGCCTGTGGGGATTACCAAAGGAATGGGGATTACCAAGAAATGCAGTATCTGTCAAGGTAGAGACCATGTGGCTCTGATCAGTGATTAGAGCCACTCGGTGCGAGGGGCCATACAAATTGCTATCGATGGAGAAGTTCTTTACCCTACAGATCTCATGGTGCTTGGCTGTTAATCACACTGTGGGGACTCCGGATCATTTCTGCCACCGCTCTTTAATGCAGGAGATGTTTACTGGATTATTCCTTGTGTTGCATGAGTGGAGGTGATGGAATTGTTGAGCAGGATGGATTTAGGATTGATAGTCTGATGCCGTTGTCACTTGAGGTGCATCCCAGGTAGATAGACAAGGTGGTGGGATGGAGACCACCTTGCCTTCTCCTCCTACAACATGAAAGGGGATGAGGTGCCTCACCACAAGAGCCTTGACAACTCATCTATTTTCATTATGTAAGTGAAGCAGGGGGACAGCACTAACGTCCTTTAATGGAGAAGCACACTGACAGAGCACAGCAGACTAATACCAAACAAATCAATTGTCACTGTGACAATTTCCTTTCCCGTTTATCTGAAATACCTCCTGCGCACTAGCTAAATTTTCTTGCATGCTGAAATAACTAAGTAATGAAACTTCTTTTCTTTTCAAGGAAATGCTGTTCTTTTCTCTACACTGGAAGGCGTTCTCCCGTTAGTGTCTTTCTCTATCAGGTTACCAATTTGCTTTCCCAAGGGAATTATGAGCTATATTGCACTGCCTCTACTTAGGGCAGCAGATAGATAAGTATATGGAATGTGGAAGTTAATTGAATTTTCAATGGGTTATAATACACTGTAGTAAAAAAAAAAAAATAGAATAAAAAAGGAGGTGAAGGACTTGCTTTCTCTCCTTTGCAGTGTTGTGGCTCTCTCCTCTCCCAGGGTGAGAAGCTCAGCTCCTCACCCCGTCTCCTGATGCTTCCCCATGGCCGCCTTCATTCTTTTGTACAAACACTGAGCTTTTTCTCTGAGGGAAAAAGCAGTTTTGTCCAAGTGTCAGGTGGACCTTTCAAGCAGGACCACTCTGGTGATGTTTGAGGGGAGGATTCACTTTCCTGCAACAAGGAGTTGCAGTGCTGTTGACAAGAAGAGCTGTGGTTTCATCTGAAACCACCTGACACCACCCAGTGAAATATGCTGGATTTGGAGTGTGGAGTTATCTGGGGTCCAGGACTGTTCTTGGCAGTGCTGGTGAGGGTCTTGTGTTGCATAGAAGACTAGGATATAACCTCTGTCCTAGCCACAAACTTCCTACCATGCTGTCTTCTCCTTAAAGTGGGAGGAGAAGGTGCAGAGGATTAGCAGGGGTAACTCCTGCCGGTTTTGGCCCAGTGACATTTCTCCATGTACTTGATTTTTTCCTTGCTTCTGTTTACTTGATTTGAATGGTTTATTTTGGTTTGAGCTGGGCAGTTCTGGGTTAACAGTTGGGTTTAATGATCTTAAAGGTCTTCTCCAGCCTAAACAATTATGTGATTCTATGAACCAGGCAGAGTATCTGAATGCATGTCTACAAATGGGGTGGAGACAGTCAGCATTGTGTCTTCTCCTGCTTTCTGGTGAAGATCAGGAGATGTTCATTGGAACTGAAACTCTTGCTAAGGATTGCTCAACTCATGTCCTTTAGATATGGTTGGTTGTGGGCTGTTTCCTAGCAAACCTTTCCTATGCCAAGACGTAGGCCTCTATCAGAACAAGGCTGAAGACCCTGAGAACACCCCGCAGAGGTATAAGACATCTTCCTGGGTATGAAACTCTTCTGCTTGGGCAAAGGAAGGAAAATACATTTCCTGACTCCTGCATAGGTGCTTTGAGGGTTTGGCAGTAAGTTAATAACATGTTAAACTATAAACTCTCTATGCTTTCCTTGAGAAAACAGCTGACATGGCCTCAGTGTGTAAGTTGAAGTTCAGAGTGAAGCAACCAAGAGGAGTTAGTGCCCTGCTGATTTCTGGTTCCTGAATGCCTGTGGTCTGTTAACTTCTGGGGAAAAAAAGAGAGATATGTGAATTGAAATGAGGAAGACAGGTGTAATCTTGTCTGAGCCCCATGCCTGGGGAGCTGTGTCTCATCTCTTCGTGTGATGCCATGAGGCAGATACGACTCATCCATCACTCTGAGGCATGTGTCCAAGCCTTCTAATTAGTGAATATAACCAGAGGTTTGGAGCTCAAACTGGTTCTGACGTTTTTAAAGGCATTTTTTAATACAACCCCTGCTTCGGGTCATCTGATAATACTAATCTGGACATAAGGCCTAACCTTCTTAACCCTAGATTAATACTTCTACACTTTAATGTCAGTCTTTAAGAAACATTGCCCCATAGATTGGATGCCAGGTACTAAACAGGAACAGAACCAGATGTGAATTGAAATGCCCTTGAGGAATAATTAGATGGACCCTGAAGATTGGCTCCCAGCTGACATTCCTGCCCGCAGGGTCAGAGGGGTTGTCCCATCTTCTATCGCCAACCCCATGCCTGATAAAGGCTCAAAATGAGCAGGGTTAGTATTTCCAGATACTCTTTGGGATCGTTGTTTTCAGCTGGCTGATGGCCACTTACTCCGCTTGTGTCTTGGAGAGCAGAGATTTTCGATAAGCATAAGAGCACTGCGGAGGAGACCCTTGTTGCTATCAGCAGGCAGAACAACTGATGCAGTCGGGGGATTAACAAAAGAAAACCAAGCACTGTGCAATTTTACGGGAACCTTTTTAATAGGTTTTTACTTGTCTGTACTGTTCTGCACGAAGCTATATCACGCTGAGAATCACAGGGAGAAATGCTAATTCTGTGGTTTTATGCAGGGGAAACAGCATGCTAAGTGCATTCCTTAAATCGATCCAGAAACCGCCTCCTGCAAAAATTCATGAAAAGCACATGTAATGCCTTGTCAGGCTTGGCTCTTTCATCTAGGGTAGTTAAAATATTCTCACTAGGGGAGGAAGGGTTGCTGGGCGGTTTGTTTGTTTGCCTGTTCATGGATAAAGATCTTCCGAAGGCGGGAAGACACCCGTCTTCTGTCTGACAGGCAGAAAGGTGCTCTCCAGTGCAGCCCCTGGGCATGGTTTGGGTTGTGATTTCCTCCAGGAGCCATCATGGAGCCAGTGATAAAATACATACATACAAAATACACCCTTTTCCTTGCTTACCAATTCTGGTAGCTGCTTTGTGAGTAACCAGCACTGCATACCAGAGGGTGAGAAAAAACTTCCTCAGCATCCCAAATACGATAAAAAGAAACTGAGGAATGGAAAGAACAAAAAATTTGGCTGAAAGAGCCTCAAAGCTCCAAATCATTCCTCCCAGTTGTCCGAAGTACAGTGTTTCAAACATTCATGGCTCAATTTACCACCTATTTGATGGGGCGAGTATTTACAACACATTCTCTGCATTCCTTTACCAGAAGTGCTGTAAAATTAGACTTTTCCCCCTGTATGTGATGCAGAGAATGACTCACATCTGGAAAATTTACCTTACAGCTCAGCACTGAGCTCTTCTTACAGCAGCTTACCTAGAGGGAGAATCAGTTGTGACCCTGGGTGTTTGCTGCCCCGCAAGCACGGGCGTGCAGAGGGTGTGTACTTAGGGTTAGTCTGAGTCACAGTAATAGCAGAAATGGAGAGATGTGGGCTTGTGTGGAGGATCTGTAGGCTCCGGTGGGGGAGAACTGGTTAAATCAACACTAGGTCATGCTGAAAGGCACGTTATCTATACTCAGCGTGGTAAGAGTTGGGAAGGAGAAACTTGATGTTACAGTTGATTGGGTCATGTGGAGGCATGGAGAAGGTTGGAAATGTGGTGAGCAGACAAGACAAAAGCACCAAACACAAAATGGTTGTTACCTGGGCTCTAAGGGCATCCAGGGAAAAGAAAGATAGCAGAAAAGCATGGTTGGTGGCTGTCATTGAACTACCACTCGGAGGTAGAAAGATCTCAGAGGATGATGTTGTGTGAGGTGTTGCTTCTAGCTTCTCCGGGCACTTGGAAAATGCTGCTGGATGTCCCTGCTCTCATGGCCCCACAAATCTGCCTGGATCAGCCACTTGCATGTCGCTGAGCTTTGGCCGTGGAAGTGTCCTCAGTCAAGGAGGAGAAGTCCCAGGCAGGTAGAGTGACTGCAAGCTGAAATCAGAAGACGGTTATTAGGGTAATGCTTTCTAAAGATAAGAGGGTTGAACCACTGGAATAGGTGTCCAAACGGTGCATTTTTTCTCAGCTTTGATCAAGCTTGTATCCGTCATGCAGTGGCAGATTCCCCTTCAGCCCTGGGTTATTAGACTCGATGAGGAATTTCTGGGTGAAAAGCACAACCCACTCTAACGCTGGAGGCCAGGCTGGGTGTTTCTAATGATTTCTTCCTGCTTTCAAAGCCTCTGATTAAATCTGCATCTTTTCCCACAACTTGGGAGCCGAGCCCAGAGGGTGAAATTCCATACGATTCACCGATTAATTCCACCTTCATTCCTGTACGCTGCCTGATTGCAAGGTCCTGATTGGTGAAAAAAGGGGACTCTCTCCCAAAGACCTTGAAGACAGTAGCCCCAGCTTCCAATCAAACCTGCTCCTACAACACTACAGTGCTATAACTGCTCTTTCCAACTCGAGTGGAGTTGCTGCCATCTCTCCTGATGATGCATGAGGGTGTCATGACTCGTTATGTCACATCAGACAATGTAGTGGGATAATAAGAGCTGACCGGATGAGGCAGCAGTCGTTTTGAAATGGAAGAAAAAGGTTCTCTGTGCACCACAGAACACATCTGGTTTGTGGCACAATTCAAATTAGCTTGGGGAAATTCACCTGGGTGTCTTCCAGGGTGACAGGCAACATAGAAATGCAGTTTTGGAAAGCTTTTATGAAAGCTCAGCAGCCAGAGAGGTTTTAAATTGCTTTTTTTTATTATTAAAAAAATAAAAATTCTGACGGCAATTTCCTACTCTTGACTGATTCTACCTAATTTGTGCTTGCACTGATTGCAGTTTTATAAACAGGAATTCCAGGGCTGTGTACCTCTGTACCAAGGGGAGAGAGATGTTTAGCTTTTCACCTTTCTCCTGGATGAAATGTGCATCCCCTGCGTTAAACCTCTCTGCATAGAGTGATGCTGGAAGGCCAGAGAGCAGCCGTGCCTGCTGCTGCCTGGCTCACACAGGAGCACTCCAGTGCCCTTCGCGGGGACCGCCCCAAAAATCCCATCTATTAAATCCCCAGGCTTGGCTTGCACCCAGGGGAATGTGACTGAGGGGTGGGTGTGTGTGAATGGAGCTCAGGACCCTCTGGAGGGAAGCATGTTCTGGTGCAAACCAAACTGCACCAACCAGGAGTCAGGCAAGAGGCATCTCCTGGGGAATTAAAACTTAATCCCTAAGGATGAACAGAGAGATTTCCAGGGCAAGAAAGCTTGCTTGAGGTGGCCACCACTTGGGCTGGAGTAGTATCTTCAAGCCTGGTCTAGATAGCAGCCCATACTTGCAAAGCTCAGCATCCTCTTCTCAAACGCAAAGATGGGTGGAATAAGAGTCCAGTGAGGGTCCAAAGGAGAGGTTTTCATCTTCTAGAAATATGTCCTGGTGCTAGCTGAGCACACAGTTCTAGCTGTCAACAGGCACTGGGCTGTTTTGGAGCCAAAACCCTTCTGATACATCCCCTATGTCAAATGTTGATAAAGAGCTCTCCAAGTAATGTTTTCTTCCCCCTCTTAATCTTAGCTGAAGTCTTTCTCGTTTCCCTTAAATCTGGTATAGAAGTTTTGAACCTCTCTGAGCTTTGTAGAGATTGCAAAATCCCATCAATCTTCCTCGCAGGAGCATCTGGCAAGGAGGAATCCTCACGGCTTGATTGGTGGCAGTTTGCTCACAGGTCTTTTCCATGGGCTGTTCACTACAGATAGCTGCAGAAAATGACTCTGCATCTGGTCTTCTGGATCTCAGATTGGACTAGAACTCTGGGGAGATAGATTCTCCACCATGGGCCAGCTGGATGAGCAGG
>NW_010390019.1:0-12536 GCF_000710305.1 Buceros rhinoceros silvestris | reverse complement strand
TCACCTCCTGTGCCTCAGTTTCCCCAGTTGCTGGAATGAATGCAATGACATTCTTGCTTACGTGGCTCTTCAAGACTCCCAAGGAGTTAGTCATACTCTTCCTCTGGGCTTTCAAGAAGCCTTGCAATTCAATTAAGCACTGAATCTTGCTAACAGCAGCACAAAATGGAATTGTTGCAATTAATCTCACTGCTCAGGAGGCTGTGTGGACATTGCTTACTGGAAACATACCCCAACCTTAACCCAAACCACATGTGGCTGGTAGAGCTGACCCAAGGGAAGGGAAGGAGCTTTGCCTGCAGTTTTGCCTGGCCTGCGAACTAGCTGCCTGGGGCTGGGAGGGCAAGTGGGGGCAGCCCCATAACGAGCACTCAAAGGTGCCCCTTCAAGGGGAGTCATGAGGCTGAGCATGGTGTGGGGCTGGCTCAGGAGAAGATATAGGGCAGGAGCTGAGCCAGCAGCAAGACTGGGAATGGGGATAGTGATGGAGGAGAAGAAGGATTTTATGGGTGTTTGCATTAGTATGGTGCTGTTGAGGACATCAGTTGAGCTTGCTTCTTGCTATCCCCATCCTTGTCTCTGCTGTCTCAGCCAGGCTATTTTTTCCTGCTTAGCTTAATAAGCATAGAGAAGGGAAAGACAGCAGTAATCTTCATTAAAAGGGAAGCTATGCTAATTAGCTATGGAAAGCAAACATCCATGGCTCAGGAGGCAGGCAGAAAATCCTGATGTAGTAGGGTCACCCTAGTTATTGCCCGGCCCATGGTGTGCCTGATCACCTGCACATGGGAAGGCTCTGTGTGTGTGTGCAAGGTGAGCCTGAGCTTGGTGTGAAGAGCAGGGATATCGCTCTGTTAGGAACTGGCGATCTTTCAGAACAGAGAGGAACCTGTACAGTCCTAAAACCCACCAGAAAAGATGCGTTTCTGGATCATGTTCTGGTGGTATCCAAGATCTAGACCAGGAGGTGTTGGTCCAAGAGATACTCAGTTGTAGCAGATGCAGTGGGGCTGCAGGTGTTGGGACCAGGTGCTTTAAGACCTTTATCTTCCCAGAGAGAGTGATGAGAACATGATAGAGTGCCTTTTGCCAATAAATAAAGCTTTGGTGTTCCTGAGTCTTGAGCGCTTCAGGGCACTTCTTACCTCTGCGTCTGAGAAGGAGCATGGTGGAGGTACAGGTAAAATGGTGGAGGGCAGGCAGTTAGAGACTGGAAATGTTGGATTTGCTTGGTCTGGACAAGAAAAGAAGAGGATTTACAAAGTCATCAGGAAAGGCAGATGTGGGCTTGTCCTTCACCAGCTCCCATGTGTGATAAGTGGGTGCATATGGTGAAACCAGGGGGAGCCAGGGAGGAGACACAACCTGCTCCATCTGCTCTGAGAACATTTTTCTTCTGCTTTTTCTACTTAATTTTGGAAGTTATTTATTTCATCACTTCTCAGTCACTTTTATGTTGCCTCTCTCTTGTTCCACCCACCCCAAATGTCACAGCTGATGCTTTGGATACAGCTTAGCATTTTTTGTTCATGGAAAGCACTACAAGAGACTGTCTTGCCTACAGCCCACTTGGGAAGACTTAGTTTATGCTTAGCTGTCATGTATGTGGGTGCCAGAACCTGGAAGAGACTCCAGGCTGTTGGATTCCTCATTCCTTCCTTGATCCAGGAGCCAGTAAGACCATCTCCATCATGATCATCAGATATCAGCTCTCTAACGTGAGTAGATGCCTGGGGGAATGTTTTGGGAGGGGCATTTTAGGGTTTCCTGTGCTCTCATTCTGAAGGTCAACCTGAAAATGCAAAGACCCTTCCACCTTCTGCTTTTGGCTGGCTGCTTCCTTCCTCCCACTGGCAGGGTTTTGGGCTGGAATTTGGATCTTGAAGCCAAATGCAGTGGTTCCAGAGAGCACACACACCCCCTAATTTTTTTTTTTCTGTGAGTGCATCTGCATGGGCTATCTCTTTTAAGCTGGCTTTATCAAGCTCTTGGGCTGACCAACCCAGAATGTGTTTTTTGTATTTTGTTCTCTTTGTTTTCTTTCTTAATCATTGCATTTACTGGCCGGTGGGTTTGGTAGCAGCTGGCTGTTTCTTGTCATCCTGGCTCCGAGGGTTTGGGTTTGGGCAGGCATCGGGAGGCAATCTGACAATGCCTTAAAAAAAAAGTGGGGGGTTCCCTTTTTTGTCATCCTGGCTCTGGTCCTGCACTCCCTTTGTTTATCTAGTGCTGGCTTCAGCGATTGTCACACCCTGATGTAACTCACTAACCTGGCAAAAGAGGGATCCAACTAAAACACTGAATGATTTTCTTTCCTCCTTTTTTTTTTATGAGTTTCTGAGTTAAAACAACTCTGAGTGTCATGTTGAGAAGCTCATCCCCAGAGCCTGCTGCTGTTGGCATTGTTGGCAAAAGTCCTGCTGGTTTCAAAAGGGAGTGGACCCAGGGCAGGACCTGTGGTGTGTGTCTTCACCTGCCCCAGATTTACAGTGGGTGTCACTTGAGCAAACGATGCTTGGGTTGAGTCCTAGTCCATTTGCTGTGTAGGAGCTTTGGTGGGGCAAATCCTTCTGGGTTCATGGTGGTCCCCAGTCCTTTCCCTTGCACTGCTCCCTCCCTCCCATAGTGCCCATTCTCATGTTCCTGGTTTTTGAGAATTAGGAGGTGAGAGGTCCGTCTGCCCTGGAGGTATATCTAGTCATGAGGCGTTTGTGATGTGCAGACGAGTTTTGTGTCATCATCACCATCATCATCCCGTGTGGTGCTTGGCTTCACACAAAAGCCATGTTCTTCCACATACCCTGCTTTAACTGCAGGAGGAACATCTCCGGCTCCACCCTGAGCTGGTGTGGAAAGAGGTTTTGTTTATCTATTCATTTAACTACTTCGTATTTGGGTGGTGCTGTTTGTTTCATCCCATGGAAAAATATTGCCAAATCTTGCATCTAGTTCTCAGAATGTGGGCGTGTCTCTGGTGGCTGGGTTGTGCAACGTGCTGCAGCTCCTGACCCCACCAAGGGCTTTTCTTCAGCACAAGGGTCCTAATCATGTCGTTCTGGCTCTTTTTCCCTCTCTTCTGTTGCTGCATCATGGTCAGAGGGTTTGGATGAGGAGGGTTATGCTAATTAAACAGGGAAAGTTGCCTCTCTGGGATTGCAGTCTTTGTTCGGTGGCTGGACCCTGGAGGAAAGGGGTCTTCATGTGACGCAGAAATGGGGCTGGATGAATACATCTCCTGTATTGACAGCGAAAGGATTTTGTACATACACATGTAAACTAGTGGCAGGTGGAGCTGAGCAGAAAAAAGACCTTGCTCTCCATGTGGATGACTGCATCAGGAGGGTCCCCTCCTCCCAATAAAGAAAGAGGAGGAAAATCGGCAATGAACAAAAAGGTTTTGTGTTCCCAATGGCCTTTCCTGGATGGAGTATTTCAGCTTCACCTTCCTCCTGATAGCTGTGGAAAGTGAGTTCAGCAGTCTCCCAGGGCTTGGCTATTCAAGTTTTCCAACAGAAAAACTTTGCTTTTCCAGGACTGCTTTCCCCCTTTAAAAGGATATTGTCCAGGGAGGAATTTTGATTTTATGCTTTCTGAGTTGGCAAACTTCTCCTGCAGAAGCTTTCTAGCCGGCTTTCATGGCAAGTTTGCTTTCGCCACCTCTCCGGGGTTGCTTGGCAGAGGCCCCCAATCCTTCCCGTTAGTCTGGCTGGCTTATGAGAGCAAACATACTGCAAAACAATCCTCAGACTGCAGCATCCGCCGGGTCCATGGTGCATATATTTGATGCCAAGGACTCATGGCACATCTAAAGTATTGTGGGATGATTGGTCTGTCCTTTCTAGGCTCTTGTGAAGAGCTATCCAAACAACCAGGCTTATAGACAAAATGGTTGTGGCAGCAGCTACCATATTTGTTCAGCTCATCTTCTGTCTGTGCTCTTAACAGACCACCCAACGTGGCTCCGTTGTGGTGATTCACTTGCCCTGAAAGGAAGGTGGGTCTTGGGCTAGGATCAAGAGTCAGCTGCAAAGAAGGACTATCATAAATAGAGATAATCTTGTGGGTTTTTTTTTTATCCCCACATCTCAGTCCCATCATATGACTCCAAACAGTCTAGAGCGGAAAGAGACAGCTCAAACTCCCCTCAAAGTGATAATGGAAGGAAGGAGGAGGCCTCATTTTGTTTTATTCCTAGGAAAATGACACGCATTTCTCAGTCTGCCGAAGCTCGGTGTAAGTTAAGCTGCCAGACGTTTATGATAGGAATTTGCTAAGCACGTATGATTCATGGTTCGGATTGCCGTTCAACCCCAGCAGGGATTTCTGAGCAGCCATGCTGGAGGCTGTCCTGCACAGCTTGACGTGAGGGATGGATGTGCTTCCATGTGGCTTGGCACCACGTTCCCTGAAGAAATATCCCAGAGCAGGGGAAGATGTTTGATATCATCATGGCATGAGGATCTAATCTCTGGAGGGAGTGGTTGGGCTTGAAGTCAAGCTGCGAGAGTTTTCCCCTTCTTGGGGTGCAACAGGCACCCGCCTTTGCTCATGTAATCTCTGTTTCTGGTGGTGGCCCCCTCTGCCTGGCTGATGGCCCATCCACTTACCCTGTCATGCAGTACCAGAAGACACCAGACACTGAGATATTCAGACCCCTGGGAGAATTACCTGTACCTATACACGTGGCTGGTGAGAGATGTGTTGGCAGCGCTGTTTGCAGGAAGAAAAGTTTATCTGGGGTTGGTGGTGCTACTGCCTGCAACCAACCCTCCATGATGAACTGCTTCAGCCCTGTATCCTCCAGCTATGAGCAGTCAGTTCACAAGGAGCCACCCCAACTCTTCCAGCATTAAGGTCCTGCAAAGTATCAAAAGGCTCTGCTGGGTGCAGGTGGGCGAGGAGCACTAACCCTCCATCAGCTGCTTGGTGACTTTCCTGAGCCGAGCTGTGGCTGTCTCTAGCCTGGTGGTCCCAGGTTGGTGCCGCCTCTTGGGTGCTTTTCATATTCTGCCTTGCAAATAATGAATGTAAGGGTCAAGTAGCAACTGCTCCAACATTGCACTTGACTTTGGGTCTTCTCCAGGCCTGAGCTAGAGCTCAAAGTGGATTCCTGAACCATGGATACCATCTCCATGTTCTCCCTCTCCAAAAGCCCTTTCGGAAACCATTTTGGTCCAGTTCTGCCATTAAAGCAGTCGGGCTTTTTCTGCCTGCTGCTGGGGGGATGCTGTCTCGGCATGCAGTTGCACTAATGCTTCGGAGCTGCATGTTTCAGTTTTCCCCTACCCCTGGCAATGTGTTCACCCCCGTCTTGTGGTAACAGGGCTCCTTCCTGTAGTACAGCTTTCCCTTCCTCCTGCCTCTGGAGTTTTATTTGCGTGTGTGTATATATGCATATATTTATCTCCCCTTTTTCTGCCACCTTCTGCTTTTCTAAACGTGCTGAGCTTTATTAAGCTTGATGATCCCAGATTCCCTCCATAAGAGTATTAAAAAACCAGATGAGAGGAGTGAGACATCTCCACCCATATTCAGATACAGTCACGAAGTGGTGGGGAGAGAGAGATCCAGTGTTGGTGATTAAACTTTCCTGGGGCCAGTTTTGGCTGTGAGAGGTATCCACAACCCTTTAAATCAACATGGCAGAGGAGCAGCTCCCTGCCAGACCTTTGCAGCCCTGGCAGGCAGAAGCTGCAGGGGATGAGCACAGTTAGTGCTCCTCATCCCTCTGAAATCAAGTGAATACTTTACCAAAGCGTGACCTTCCTGTGCAGCATCTGTTTTGTGCTCGTGACTCCTTTGGCTTGGCTGGAAGGCGATGGGTGACAGATGTTACAGATCTCATCTTGGAGGGAGTAAGGGGAAAACTACTCTAAACAAAATCCTTCTTCGTGTCCTGCAGTTTCCTAAAACTGCTCATTTGTGAGCTACGGATATTTATCTGTCCCCTCTTACATGTGTGTGTACGTCTATAAATATAAGTGTGTGTAAACATATGTATACACAGAATGCTTTATTCTGTCCGTATAGTATGTTCACGTTATTTTAACAATAACAGCAATACTGGGGCCAGAAAATGCTTCATTATCACAGCACAGCCTTAAAAGTATTGTAATGTCTTCTCTAATGTCTTGTAAGGACACTTGATGCTGACCATCCTTATTACGTCAGCCATCCGCATGCCAACTATCAAATTAATATATTTTCATTTCGTGCTTTTTAGCCCATGAGTAGAAACCACATCACAAAGTCATGGAATCACAGAATTATTTGGGTTGGAAGGGACCTCTGGAGCTCATCTCGTTCAGGCTGGTTTGGAGTCTTTCCAGAGAAGGAGACTCCACAGACTCTCTGGGCAGTTTTTTCTCTTGTCAGGTGGAACCTTCTGTGTTCCAGATTGTGCCCATTGTCCTGTCGCTGGGCACCACTGAGAAGAGTCTGGCCCCATGCTCCTGACCCCACCCTTTAGGTATTGATCAGATCCCCTCTCAGTCTTTTCTTCTCCAGGCTGAACAACCCCAGGTCTCTCAGCCTTTCCTCCTCACAGAGATGCTCTAGTCTCCTCATAGCCTCCACTGGACTCTCTCCAGTAGTTCCCTGCCTCTCTTGAACTGGGGAGCCCAGAACTGGACACGGGATTCCAGATGCAGCTTCACTAGGGCAGAATAGAGGGAGAGGAGAACCTCCCTCAACCTGCTGGCCACACTCTTCTAATGCACCCCAGAAGAGCATTGGCCTTTTTGGTACCAAGGGCACGTTGCTGGCTCATGGTGAGCTTGTCCACCAGCACTTCCAGGTCTTTCTCTGCAGAGCCGGTTCCCAGATCAACCCCTGACCTGTACTGGTACAGGGGGTTATTCCTCCCTGGTTGCAGGACCCTACACTTGCCCTTGTTGATTTTCATTAGGTTCCTCTCTGCCTAACTCTACAGCTGTCCGGGTCACATATCTGCTTCCATTAGAATCACAGGGTGATTTTGCAGGTACTGAAGACTGGACTAGCAGTTGCATGGGAGAAGATAGACCCAGCCTAGCCATCTGTCTTCAGTGACTCTTGGGACCAGCCTGTGGGCAACATGGGATGGAGTGGAGCAAGGCAGGAGAAACGGCAAGGAAAGGGAACTTGGAGCTATTGATGAGCAAGAACAAGCTGATGAGAATCCAACAAAACCTCTGTGGGTCTTTGGGTGTACAGTGTGTGATACCCTGGCCCTGTTTTTTAGCAGAGAAAATTTGAGGACTGGCTCAAGGATGTCAAACTAGATGCCAAATCAAGGTGTTACCAAGGGCATTTTTCATGTCTGAGCAGCCTTCCTTCCCACTGAGGAAGATGAGGATATTCTTCCCTGACTTTCCTCTGCATCTGAGGTTTGCTCTTGTGATTATTGAGGCAAGTTTGTTTATTGTGAATAATCTAAATATTGGGTTGTATGTGTATTCAAATCTATATGCAAAGTGACAGTCTTGCTCACTCACTTCAGTGTAAATCAGGAGTGTGTTCTCCAATGCTGATAAATTCTGGGCTTAGATAACCCTGGTTGGAGAAGAACTGGGCCCTATGTGTTTATAAACAGTGAGAGAAAATAGATACGGAATGTAAACTCTGTGTACAGAGATGTGGTCTCGCTTGCCAGGGTGTCCAGTTAAAGAAAAGATGCATTTCTTTTCAAAAGGTGCTGGAAACATCTGGCTGGGTGACACCATCACTGAATCCCACGCGTAGAATCCAAAGGAGGTCAAGCACAATGCAGCAGCACCATTAATTCAGGGTGCTTGCTAGGGACTGACAAGCTCTGTGATTAAGTACCATCCATCAATCAAAAGCAGGAAAACTGGGCCCTGGGACTCTCAGGAGAAGGCTTGGTGGTGGAGGAACTGACTAATCCGAAAGGTGTTTAGAGGCCTTTTAATGGTGGTTGTCCATACACAGTTGTCATCCCGTGCAGTTCTTAACTTACTTGGAAGAATTTTTGGCAAGTTCCCAATAGTCTGAGATTCAGAGAAATTATTTAATCATTAAATATCGCTGTTTCATCTTCTCCTGTCATGGCATTTTAATGTTCCTTCACAAGATGTCGAGGCTGACTCTTGGCAGTGATTAGAAACTGGCTGGAGAGGGAGACAGACAACTCTTACTTATGAAAAGAAGAAAAACCCTAAAAAGCATGAGTAGTTCATGCATGCATCAGCTTCTGCACCTTAGGCTAACGGTTCTGAAAGGCCTTGCTGCATTTCTGATGTGACAAGATTCTTTTTTTTTTTTACGTAACAAAAAGGTGGCCCCCAACACTGAGCCAAGTAGCCTCTGATCAGATTTAAAGGATGAAAGGCAGCCAAACAAGTCCAAATCTGTGCATAAAATACAAAGTCCTCTGTGGTCCAGTGTTGAAGTGCTCTTTCCAGCAAAACCGGCTATGAGACCATATGGATTCCTGGATTATTTTGAGAGCAAGTGGTGGAAATGTGTTGGAGAATGGACATATCATTTAAACCCCACAGGGAGTTTTTAACAGTCAACAATTCGTTGCGTAGAGCACAAGCTTCTCTGCGCCCACCTCAGATCCTTCTTGTAGCAGCATTATTAAAGTTACAAACATCAGAACAATTTACTCTTTCAAATACCTTCACTAAACCGTCTGGACTCAACAGTCCTTGGTTTTTAGATACCTGAGGAAGAGAAGCATTTTTAACAGATTTCCAAGTACTCAAAGCTAGTAAAAGTATTAGGAGAGCGTGTGTCAGTATTCGTCTTTTACCTCCAGGAATGTTTTTCTCTGTAATCCATAGTTTGGCTCCTGCCTTTTCATGGCTCTTCACTATACTGCCCTGGCCAGTTCTGTGCACACTGTGCCTCAGCTAAAAAGTCCGCTGCGCAGGCCCGGAGGGTGCACTCATCGCTTGCGGTAAGTGTGGGAAAAACCCTTCCCAAATCTTCATTCGCGAAGCCAGGCCGTGATGATGATGATGACTATACTACACACATTGGCGTGGCTGCCTATGGACCTGTCCTCAGAGATGCTCAGTGGAAATGTTTTTGACAAGCAAACGAGGTGATTCTCCCTGTTGCTGTAATACCCTGTGGTTGGTTTGATTTGGTTTGTTTTTAACAACAAATGGTCTGGAGGGAAAGATGATGCTCCAGTTGGTAGAGCCTTCCTGTCCCATCACCAGCTCCCCCTATAATGTCTCTGATAAATGAACCTTGGTGTCATCCTGCTGGGATCGCTGACCTGACCACGGTCTTCCTTTCAGGAATTGAGGACAAAAGCAAGATTTAGGGGAAGCCACCAGGCTCATAATTCTTCCCACATTTTACCCATAGTTGTTAAATGTACGTGGGGCATGCTGTCGGTCATGAACCCTGCAGGCCAGTCCTTGACTGCAAAGCTCCTTAAAGGAGGAATTTTCCCACTGCTAATCTTTTTGGCAATCAGCATAGCCTCACTCAATGCAATTGTTATTTTTATCCATCACTGAATGCTTTGCAGCTCAAGCTGGGTGGTCTTTAAGACGTTGCACACAATTAACGTGAGCCGAGTCGGGGAGTGGAGAGGTATTATCAGGGAGGAATGTGCGAGTGGGAGACCAGCTGAATTCCCCCAGTGCTGCTGGGACAGTGGTGATGGTTGACAGTGAGCTGAAACTGCTCCTCGCACAGTTCAGCAGAGGTGAATCAGAAGGGGCTGCCTTGTTCAGAGGTTCGTATCTATCTGCTGTCCATCTCTTCAAGGAAGAGCTTCCTGGAGCTGTCAGTCCTGGCAGGATTGCATCAGGTCAGCAAATTTCATCAGACTGGTCTTGTTAGAAACGGGGCTGATGACTTTGTCCTCAAAAAACCCACTCGAGGAGTGCTGACTAAACCCACCTGTCATGGGCAGAGCTGACCAGAGAGGACTTCGGAACCTGAGGCAAACCAAGGGAGGGCTGAAGGGATTAACTTCAGTGCGTGGTCTCTGATGTGAATAACACCATGTCTTGCTGACAGCCTACCACAGCTCATGCCTCACTGCTGGGCGAAGCCCGAGGAAGATTTCCTGGCCCTCTGGTCTTCAAGAGATGCTCTTTTGCCTGCGGTGGGGTTGTGCATGGTCAGAAGAAAACTGACCCTGGGGTCTGGTGACACGTGGGAAGGGCTGGCAGCAACAGCATTGCTGGAAGAAGTTTGGGAGCCTTCTCTAGCAGAGATCCTAGACCTAGCATCAGTGGGACATACTTTGAGGACTTCTACTTACCTTTAAAAGAGAATTGAGAGAGAGTTGGGGTGGAAATTATATTCAGCAAGGGATTGGTCTTTTTTCATCTTTTCTTTCCCCTCCTAGTGAAAGCATTTTACCAGCAACTAAGTTTTGCATTATCCTGTGGCAGCTGTAAATGGTAATAGATCATTGCTTTATTTCTCTCTTCATTTCTTCAGTCTGGAAACGTCAGCTAGTCATGGACAAATCAGGAGGTGCAGGCGGTTAATGAAACATGTAATTGAAAAAGAAGGGGAAAATATAATCTGCATATGCGTGAAAAGTTACAGAAATCCCCATACACTGAGAAATAGATTGGTGACAGGTTGGAAAAATCACTCTGGGTGTTTGGTGTCTCATGGATGGATGCAGCAGATACCACCAGTTTGGCCCAAGAGCTGTAGGCAGCACAAGCCCATTCTCTAGTGGTGAGATCCTGGGGGTGTTGCCTTATCCGAGGTGGGACAGCCCACCCTGTGGATGTGCTAGAGTTCAGCTTGAGTTGCATGTCCCATCTTGGGATGAAGGCGAATTGGATGTGACGTCAGAATTTAAGCTGAGCTGATTAGATCCTGCGTGGTCTTGGACTCGGTCCTTCATCTCTTTTGCATGGTCTCCTCTTGGGAAGCTCTGTTACCCTTTAAAGAAAACCAACAGTTTGTCAAGTGAATGGCTGACACACACCCAGGGGACCATCTTCATCATGCCATGGGCTACTGTGCGCTGCCAAAACGCTGCTGGCCTCCTCTGCCCTTCCTCTGGGTGTGGGATGATGAGGGCTTGTGCATGTGTCCCATCTCCAGGCACTCTCCCTGTCCAGCGTAGAGGGACATTGAGCAGCTGCTGTTGTTTTGGAATGGAGGGTCTGCAGGTTGGATGTTTGCCCACCATTGGATGGAGACCACCAGCTCATTTGCTCTGGAGCAATGTCATCTGAGTCATCCAAGTTTCCACAAGGCACTATTTATCTTTGGAGGGATCCAATTTGCTCTTTCCTCCCCTTTCTTTGTCTGCAACCTCTGCAGGGAAGACCAAGGGCTGCAGCCATGAGCAGCATGTGAGTGTCTGGATCGCTGCAGGGCAAGAGGCTTAGAGGGATGAGGTGACCCTAGGAGAGCTGTGGCAATTCAGCTCTTTTTGATTAAGTTGGGTTTTTTTCATGTGGAAAAGTATTATTCTAAATAACACTTTTTCCTTATTGTTTCCTTATAACTTCCCATCTCTCCACGAAGGAAAAAGGGAAGGGGGATTTGTGAGAAAAGCAACATAATTTTCCTTTTGGTTTCATTTCGTTCTTTAAGTTTGATAACTTAGTGGAAAGGCAGAGAAAATTAGTGTGGAAGAGGAAACTATTCTTCTCCCTCAGCTATAAGGGTGTTGCAAGGCAAAATATTTTTGACAGAGCAACTGCTGAGGACTGAAGGGTAGCCAAACCCCTCCTTTTTGTGAAACTGGAGTGTCTGGATGTCCCTGTGTGCCAGGAGCTGCCAGGACTGCACAGAAGCTTTGGTGCTGTGGTGTTAACCTTCCAGAGGTGACATTTCAATTCCAGCTGTAGGGTTGCGATGAACACTGTTAATATGTCCTAAGGACACCCAAAATGGAGGAAACTGGGGTCTTTTGTCTCTGGCAGAGGTCTTAAGGAAGATGGTAGTTTTCCCCATCAACCTTCAACTCTAAACACCAAAATGACAATCTCAGAGGCAGGTTTAACTCTTTCATCTCTTCCTCCCATGGCAGAAACACCTAGTAGAAAACAGAATCATAGGATCATTTAAGTTGGGAAAGACCTTTAAGATCATAAAGTCTAGCCATTAACCCAGTGGTGCCAAATCCTCCTCTAAACCATGTCCCTAAGTACCACATCTGTATGTCTTTAATGCTTTCCTGAAATACTTTGCGCCACCACCAGCCCTGGCAATGGTTGTTCCCAGTTACTTGCACTGCGCAGAGCAATCCTGAAGGGATCTGAATGACACCCTATAAATTGACAGGAGCGCTGTTACCTTGGGGAGATCTCCTATGCTCAAGTCGGAGGGACATGTGGTTGGAGTGGGGCCAACAAAGAGGAGCAGAGATGATGAGAAGCTTGGAAAGACTCCCACTGGCAGAAGAGAGGGGAGTTAAACAGATTAGGGTTGTTTAGTTTAGCGAGGAGCAGAGTGAGGGGTGTCTTGGTGGGGTTTACGAAATAGTGAGTGGTGCAGAGAAGGTCAAGAAACTACCAGCTCTTATATTTTACATGACACCTGATACTACTCAAAGGGAGGGATGGAATATTAAATAATACTTATATTAATAT